>NW_004444282.1:243414-245073 GCF_000243295.1 Trichechus manatus latirostris | reverse complement strand
GGATCTGTAGGTGCCTTGAATGATCTGTCAGTTGTGGCTTGAGAAAGTTAAACTCATGCAGGGAGGCCAGAAAACAAATAGAATTTAGCACTCACAAGTCCCAGAGAGGAGACTATAGCATGCCTCAATGCGGGATCACACAGAGGGTTGCATCCAGGGGTTAGGTAACCACCAACTGGAAATGTAGGAGATGGCTTACGTATGGCAAGCAGAGTGGGGTCTCAGGGTTAGTATGTGCTGCAGTCTTATTGGCCAGTTTAAAAGTTTCTACTGCATTAGCACAGAAAAGGGAGAAACTTTTATCACAGGGAATCATAGGGGTCATGACCATGAGGAGCAAGGAATAATTATGGCCATTGAGAGACTGGTTATAAGATAATAGTGGGTTTTTATCATGGGAAATTATATGGGGCATGGCTGGGATAGCTAGAGACTACAACTGTTGGGAGACTGTGTGACAAGATAGGATTGGCCATGTCAGAAATTGAATGAAAGGGCAACTAGGAGGAACTATGGATGCTGAGGAAGAAAATTATTTAGCTCATAAATTGTCTTTATGACAGTTGGAACATATGGGTTTACTGGCCTGCATCATATCCTCTTATCTCACTCCTAATTTCAATTGCTCTTGTAGTGGACACTTCTACGCATGCTGACAGCATCCCTCTTTGAGTGTGATCCGTGAATCCCATTGCATTTCTGTCTCATAATTTTCACTGAAGCTGCAGAAGCCCACTTGATTCCCATGTAGGCATTCCCTGGCAGTACAGGGGTGCTAATGCTGGAGGGGTTGAGATCTGATTTGTTAATACCCCAGTCATCCTTGGTGTGGACACTGTTTGGAGACATTCTATACATTTGGCAGAGGAGCCGGCTGTCTGCAGCCATGACCTCTAATAATTCACCTTTTATTGGCTTTTCTCGCTTCCTGTCCTATTTTCTCTATTTCCTCACTCCAGCTTTCTGTAATTATTTCCCAAATAAAATATTTGTATCTAAATTTGTGTCTCAGGTTCTGTTTATGGGAGAATTCACACTAAGATGTAACTTAGGAAAACACGGATATGTATACCTAACACTTTGCAACCAACTCAGGTGTCTAGGAAGCTAAATAGGACAAAGAGTAACAAAACACAACTATTCAGCAGCAATAAAAAGTTTTGCATTGCCTAAGTTGGACAGTCAGAAAGAATTTTAGTGTTGGGGAAAAAGTCCATCTGTCATTTGCGTTAAGCTGCTTATTATTAGATGCCCTACATTGCTGTGCTTCAAATTAAAATGGTTTGAGCAGAACAACTGTACAAGTTGCTTATTTCCTCGGTGTTTTTTCAAAATATAACACTTTTCTTTTTTTTTCCCTATTTATAAAGTAATATGTCTTCATCATAGAAAATTCGGTTGCTATTGCAAAAGCAGATAGAAATATTAATTGTAAGCCTACCATCCAAGCATTAGCCTTCGGTAGTGTGATACAAGTTTAAAGTTTTATGATATGTATTTTATAATTCTGTTGATATAAATCTCTTACTGTATTTATGCAGATATAAAATGAAAAGTCTAAACTTTAGACTCTTTGTGAATGTGAAGCCCAAACCAACTGGACCCCTTTACCCATTTACCCATCATCGAGTCGATTCTGACTCATGGCCACTACATGTG
>NW_004444282.1:233492-242886 GCF_000243295.1 Trichechus manatus latirostris | reverse complement strand
TCTTTTCAACAGTGATAGGCCTAGACCATCAGGAGAGCCATATCAAGAGGATATTGCATTGGGCAAATCTGCTGCAAAAGACCTCTTTAAAGTGTTAAAAAGCAAAGATGTCACTTTATAGGCTAAGGTGTGCCTGACCCAAGCCATATAGTATTTTCAATCATCTCATATGCCTATGAAAGCTGGAAGATGAATAAGGAAGGCCTAAGACTAACTGATGCCTTTGAATTGTGGTGTTGTTGAAGAATATCGAATATACCATGGACTTCCAAACGAACAAACAAATCTGGCTTGGAAGAAGTACAACCAGAATACTCCTTAGAAGCAATGATGGCCAGACTATGTCTCACACCCTTTGGTCATGTTCTTAGGAGGGACCAGTACCTGGAGAAGGACATCATGCTTGGTAAGGTAGAGGATCAGCAAAAAAGAGGAAGACCCTCAAGAAGATGGATTGACACAGTGGCTGCAACAATGGGCTCCAGCATAACAACGATTATGAGGATGTTGTAAGAGCAGGAAGTGTTTCCTTCTGTTGTACATAGGGTGGCTACAAGTTGGAACCGACTCAACGGCACCTAACAACAACAACAACATTGCAGACTAATGATCAACTATGGGGCCTTGGCAGGAGTCTCACGGTAAAGAATGGATGTGAACGACTGGCAGAGACCTTCACATGTGTACTATACAGAGCTAAATGGGGTCTACATCTAATTAGTAATCCCTTGCCTATTTTTATGTACATTTCTGGTTTTATAACACAGAAATCTATTAAAAAGATGATATTAAAAAGCATGATATTTTAATAAGAACTACAACTTGAACTTTTAAAAAAAAAGAACCAGATCATCCTCAGTGCTGTTTAGCCCTCTGAGTCAAACCCAAGCCCTCCTCATGAGTAATGCTGTCCTCTTTAATTTTTTTTCTGCCAGATGGCTTGCTAATTTAAAATCCCTGAAGTGATAGGTGGTTTATTATGACAACCCACTTGGTGGGGAAAAGTAAGACTGCAGCCTTTCACACCTTCACTGATGAAGTTAATGAGTTCATATCAAGTTTATGAAACTCATTTCACTTATTCAGACATGCAGAATAAGATTCAGGAGGACAAACATAGATTTCAAGTTCCGGGAATGTTTTGCTAAACTCCATCCAGAAAAAGTTATGGAAATGAGAGAAAAAGTATAATGTTCTTTTTCATTCCCATTACCAACATCCCTAGTTAAGGCTTTTATTAGTTCACAACCAGCCCATTGCCAAATACTCCTTATTAGTTCTCTGGTTTTAATATCTCACTTCTCCAAATCACTTTACTATAGTCATCAGAAAAAATTCCCCAAAATGCTTCTAATATCATCCAACTAATGATTATTTAAGGTCTAACTTCCTTTGCTTATCTTTCAAGTTCAAATGTAATCCTTAATTTACCTTTCTAGCATTCTTCTACACAAACCCTGTGGTCCTTTCCAAGATGAGTTTACTGAGTCCAGTAGTCAAGTCATGTTCTTTTTGATCAGTTGAACTCTTGGCTTGTATTCGAACTGCTGATCTTTTGGTTAACAGCCTTAGCTCTTAACCACTGTGCCACCAGGGCTCCTTTATTTTCTTATCATGCAAATCCTTTCTAAAGGGACTCCTTTTTTATTAAGCCTCCCTCACTTATTCTTCCGAAGTCCTTCAGTGGGTGCAAATGGTTAAGATGCTTAGTTGCTAACCTAAAGACTGGAGGTTGGAGTCCACCCAGACACACCTTGGGAGAAAGGCTTGATTGTCTACTTCCAAAAAAAAACTGGAGCACAGTTCTACTCTGACACACACGGGACCACCATGAGTCAGAATCAACTCTGTGGCAACTGGTTGGTATCTCCTCTTCTTGGAGTTATCTAGTCTTCTGAACTTTTATTGAACTTGTCTGTACCACTTGTGGGCAACCACTTACATACTGTCTTTTACTGCAGTTAGTTAAATTTATATACTTAGCACTGCAGATTACAAGTTATGGGAACACAGGAAACATGGTTTATGAGTTGTTTACATTCCTTAATGCACTTAGCAGAGAACCTTGCAAGAAGTAGGTGACATATGAATATTTATTTATTAATTAGAAGTCTGAGGGTATTTTCTAGGTAATGCTGATGAATATTAAATGACTCATAATAATACAATAGAGTGAGCTACTTATCAAGAAACATTCATTAAAAAGTAACAATGTATTTTCTTGGCACTGTTAACAAAGGTGCATAAACTAGAGTTTCTAATACAGTCCTAATTCAAGCAGGTGGCTAATACTTTAAATAAGAGTTAAAAATATATACTTAGAATAGCTCAGAACAAGATAGGAGATTTAAATAAATAAGATACTATTAAAGCAAGATAAGTGATTGTGTAAACTCTGCAGTCCTTGGAGGTAGAGGTCATACTTAAGAAAATTACATGATTTCAGTTTAATGAAATAGTCTTTAGTTAACTACTATGAAGAGGTTCAGCGTTTTTTCAGAAATTATTTAGATTATCTATATTACAATACATTTTGGGATAGATCTAGTCTAATTTAAATAGTAATAATAAGTTTAAATATAGAGGGTTCTGCATCTTTTTTCTAAATTACTTGAATCTTTACCCAAAAATGATATAAACTGTAGCTATGCATTGTTGTTCAATTATCAGGATGCAAATATCATTCTTCTCATGAACCTTGAACTATACTCCTTGCTAACCAAGAACTTAGAAAATTAAGTTTGCAAATATTCATTTATCAACAAATATTTACTGGGCACCTACTACACAGTTTGTTATACTGTGATGGCTTGCATGTTGTGTAATGCTGGAAGCTGTGCCACAGGTATTTCAAATACCAGCAGGGTCACCCATAATGGACAGGTTTCAGCTGAGCTTCCAGACTAAGAAAGAATAGGAAGAAGGACCTGGCAGTCTACTTCTGAAAAAAATTACTCAGTGAAAAACCTTATAAAAAGCAGTTGAACTTTGTCTAATACAGTGCCGGAAGATGAGCCCCAAGTTTGGAAGGCACTCAAACCACAACTGGGAAAGAGCTGCCTCCTCAAAGTATAGTCAACCTTACTGATGTGGATAGAATCAAGCTTTCGGGACCTACATTTGCTGATGTGGCACAACTCAAAATGATAAGAAACAGCTACAAACACCCATTAGTAATCAGAAAGTGGAATGTATGAGTATGAATCTAGGAAAATTGAAAGTCATCAGAAATGAAATGGCATGCATAAAGATCAATATCCTATGCATTAGGGAGCTGAAATGGACTGGGTATTGGTCATTTTGAATAAGGCAATCATATGGTCTACTATGCCAGGAATGACAGATTTAAGAGGAATGGCGTCACATTCATCATCAAAAAGAACATTTCAAGATCTGTCCTGAAGGGCAACGCTGTCGATGATAGGATAATATCCATACTCCTACAAGGAAGACTAGTTAATACAACTATTATTCAAATTTATGCACCGACTACTAAGACCAAAGATGAAGAAATTGAAGATTTTTACCAACTTGCACAGTCTAAAATTGATCAAACATGTAATCAAAATGCATTGATAACTACTGGTGATTGGAATGCAAAAGTTGGAAACCAAGAAGGAACAGTAGTTGGAAAATATGGCCTTGGTGATAGAAATGGTTGATGCCACAGTTCTCATGATAGAATTTTGCAACGACTTCCTCATTGCAGATACCTTTTTGCAACAACATAAACAGTGACTATACACGTGGACCTCACCAGATGGAATACTCAAGAATCAAATCGACTGGTGAATCTGTGGAAAAAGACAATGGAAAAGCTCAATAACATCAGTCAGAACAAGGCCAGGGGCTGACTGCAGAACAAACCATCAATTGTTCATATGCAAGTTCAAGATGAAGCATAAGAAAATTAGAGCAAGTCCATGAGAGTGAAAATACGACCTTGAATATGTCCCACATGAACTTAGAGACCATCTCCAGAATAGATTTGACATATTGAACACTAATGACCAAGGCCAGACAAGTTGTGGAATGACATCAAGGACATCATACATGAAGAAAGCAAGAAGTCGTTAAAAAGATAGGAAAGAAAGAGAAGACCAAAATGGATGTCAGAAAAGACTCTGAAGCTTGCTCTTTAATGTAGAATAGCTAAAGTGAAAGGAAGGAAGAAAAGATGAAGTAAAAAAGATGAATGAAAGATTTCAAAGTGCCGCTCGAGGAGACAGAGTATTGTAACGAAATGTGGAAAGACCTGGAGTTAGAAAACCAAAAGTGAAAAACACGCTTGGCATTTCTCAAGCTGAAAGAATGGAAGAAAAAATTCAAGCCTTGATCTGCAATGAGTTGGAATCAACTAGATGGCACCTAACAATAACGACATGGGCAAAATATTAAACTGCACAGGAAGCATCAAAAGAAGATGGAAGGAATACACAGAGTTACTGTATCAAAAAGAATTGGTCAACATTCAACCATTTCAGGAGATGGCATATGATCAAAAACCAATGGTATTGAAGGAAAAAGTTCAAGCTACACTGAAGGCAATGACAAAAAACAAGGCTCCAGGAATTTATGGAATGCAATTGAGATGCTTCAACAAATGGATGCAACCCTGGAAGTGCTCTCTTGTCTCTGCCAAGAAGTTTGGAGGACTGATGCCTGGTCAACTGACTGGAAGAGCTCCATATTTGTGCCCATTCCAAAGAAAGGTGATCCAACAGAATGTAGAAATTATTGAACAATTTCATTGATATTACGTGCAAGTAAAATTTTGCTGAAGACCATTCAAAAGTGGTTGCAACAGTGCACCCATAGGAAACTGCCAGAAATTCAAGCCAGATCCAGAAGAGGACGTGGAATGAAGGATAGCATTACTGATGTCAGATGGATCTTGGCTGAAAGTAGAGAATACCAGAAAGATGTTTACCTGTGTTTTATTTATTGTACAAAGGCATTCCACTGTGTGGATCGTAACAAATTATGGAAAACATTGTGAAGAATGAGAATTCCAGAACAGTTAATTGTGGTTATAAGGAATCTGTACATGGACTAAGAGATAGTCTTTTGAACAGAATAAGGGGATACTGCATTATTTAAAGTCAGGAAAGATATGAGTCAGGGTCGTATCCTTTCACCAGTACTTATTCAATCTGTATTCTAAGCAAATAATCCAAGAAGCTGGAGTATATGAAGAAGAATGGGACATCAGGATTGCAGGAAGACTCATTAACAACCTGCGATATGCAGATGACACAACCTTGCTTGTTGAAAGCAAAGAGGCCTTGAAGCACTTACTGATGAAGATCAAAGTCTATAGCCTTCAATATGGATTACACCTCAACCTTAAGGAAACAAAAATCCTCACAACTGGACCAAAAAGCAACATCATGATAAACAGAGAAAGTATTGACATTGTCAAGGATTTCATTTTACTTGGATCCAGAATCAATGCCCATGGAAGCAGCAGTCAATAAATGAAACCGCTTTAAAGTGTTGAAAAGCAAAAATGTCACTTTAAGGACTACGATGTGCCTGACCCAAGCCATGATGTTTTCAATAGCCTCAGATGCATGTGAGAACTGAACAATGAATAAGGAAGATTGAAGAATTTATGCCTTTAAATTATTTTGTTGGTGAAGAATATTTAACATACCATGGACTGCCAGAAGAATGAACAAATCTGTCTTGGAAGAGGTACAGCCAGAATGCTCCTTAGTAGCAAGGATAGCGAGACTTCATCTCATATAATTTAGACATGTTATCAGGAGGGACTAATCCCTGGAGAAAAACATCATTTTTGGTAAAGTATAAGGTCAGCAAAAAAGAGGAAGACCCTCAAAGAGATGGATTGACACAGTGGCTGCAACAATGGGCTAAAGCACATCAGTGATTATGAAGATGGTGCATAATCATTGTGTTGTACATCAGGTCGCTATGAGTGGGAACCAACCCGAAGATACCTAACCACAACCATGTACCAGGCACTATTTCAGGTGGCAAATTATTTCAGATGTAAACAAAACAGACAGAATTTCTGAGCATATGGCACATATATCCTAATTAATTGGTTGAGATACACACATCCACAAAGAGCAAAACATAATAAACTCATAAATTACATTTATTTTAGAAAGTAATAAATACTTAGGACAAAATAAATAGAAATAATGTGTGATTAGGAGTTTGGAAGAGTGCAGTTCACAAAATTTCTTCTTTTAAAACGTATTTGATTGATCTCTGTATGGACTCAGTTAAAATAAAAAAAGGTACAATTGTGTTATGCTATGCTGTGCTGTTCTATGTTATGTTATGCTATGCTATGCTATGCTATGTTATGTTATGTATCAGTTAGGTAAAACAAATTACCAATATGATCTTACTCTTTTGTACATTATTCATTAAACATTTATTGAGTATTTACTTTGTATCTAGCACTGGTGAAGGCATTTAGGGTAGAGTGATAATAACAAGACAAGTTGTCTGCTCTTGTGGAGCTTATGGTCAAGATAAAACAATACATAAGTAAAAAAAAAAAAAGGCGATAAAATATCATAGGAATAATAATATTCCAAAGAATCAAACATTGAAAACCCTGTGGAGCACAGTTCTACTCTGACACACATCAGGTTGCCATGAGTTGGAGTTTACTTGATGGCAACTGATTTTTTTTTAATTGGTTTTAACATGAACAACATTTTCATATCTATATGATAGGGAATAACCGGATGATTACCTCACATTTGATATCCAGGAATGGTGCTTCCCAGTGAGTGAGAAGAGGCATGGTATGGGATCAGGTCAGAAAGTTAAACAAGGTTAAATGCCAGAAGCTGGTAAAACAAGGTTTTAAGCAGTGAAACTCCATAATTCTATGTTTCTAAATATCACCTTGACTCCTATGTGAAGAAATACGTTGAGAAAATAGAAGGTCATTACAATTGTGATGCAAAATGTGATTGTGGCTTGGATGAAGTTGAAGTTGTAGGGATGGTGAGAAGTAATCAGATTAGTAACATGTTTTGGAGGCAGCGCCCAGAGAACTCATTAATACAGTGGGTGACAGAAAGCAAGGAATCAACGAAGACTCCTTGGTAACTGACTTGAGCAAAAGAATGATGCCTTTTACTATTTGATCAGAAAGGCAGAAAAAATACAGGATTGGAGCTTAGTATAGAATTTAAGAATTCCATTCTAGGTGAATGGAGTTTGTTATGCCTGGTAGACATCCAGGTGGACAGATCAAATAGTGAGTTATCCATGAGCCTGGGGTTCTGAGAAGAAGTCCGGGCTGGAACCCTATACCAGAATCAGTTTGCTAAACTAAGTGAGTGTATTGACTTCACGTTTAAGTTACAGATTTGTTTTATCTACATCACTTTGATTATATACACCCATAACTGCACAGTTTGTGGAAAAAAATTGTGCAAGAGGCGTTTCCTCGGAGATGATAATCAAAGGCTATCTTCTACATTGAAACCACATGGTGGAACTAAAGAAAGTGGTTTCACAATCTGCAATTATCCTTACTGCACTTACTGTTTCAGAATATAAATGAGATGAATTGTTTACATAAGTTCAAACACATTTTTACGGGGTCTTCAACAGTTAGATGAAAATTTTTTTTAATTTAATCAATTCGTAAGGTTTTGTGTAAGAATAAGTAAGTTCTTAACTCAGAGGATGTAATCGGTATTGTCAAGAACAATGGAGAAGAACCGAAATACTTTACGTAGCTAAAGCTTCATTGACCACTGCCTTCAATGGTTAAATCCCTTTTTTTTTCTTTTAAAGAAAGTATTAAAATCTAAGATCATCAAGAGGAAATGTTGTTCATGGTATATGTTCATTATTCAGGCTTTAAAGAATTACTAACACTGCCAGGATTATTTTTCCTAATTGGTCACATGAAGTTTCATATTCTTTGGATCTTTCACTCCCCCCCAACCCCCAACAACCCCACACACTCTCAACACTAAACTGTCTTTGGAAACATGGCCTCTTTATACTGTTTCTTGTATTTCACTTCTTTTTGACTCTACACAAAAATATCATTTTCTGCCAGTTTTCAAAAAAATTAATGGTTGTATGCTTTATCAATGTCATAAAGAAAAAAAAAGCATGAACAATGGAAAATATTTGGAATTATAGTCCCACAAATTTTTAATCACAATCACTATCACTAGCTTGCAAAAGTGAAACGGACACATTTTAGACGTGTTATAATTTACAAAACTCCTTCTTTAAGGCTAAAAATTCTGACAACTGTAAAACTCGGGGGGGGAAAGACGTAAAATAGATCAGGAAAAAAAAAACCTGTGCAATTCTGATATTTAAGGTCTTTAATCTTACTGTAAC
Organism: Trichechus manatus latirostris; assembly: GCF_000243295.1. NCBI lineage: Eukaryota > Metazoa > Chordata > Mammalia > Sirenia > Trichechidae > Trichechus > Trichechus manatus. The sequence goes on along the minus strand of NW_004444282.1, from coordinate 234,528 downwards.
AATAAGCACACTTATATTAACAAGTGATAATGAAAAAATTCTGATAGTGAAAGGCTGACCTTGAAGTCCTCACCTGGATTACAGAGAGAATACCTGGGGCAAACACTTGCTTTAGCATTATCTACAGGTGGGCAGCAAGACCATTCACTTCCAGCCACTTCTATTCTGTGAACTTTATATTTTGCAATATTAAATGTTGTCTATTTCAATACTTTGGACCCATGGTGATAGCCTCGGAAGAATTAGAATCACCCAGATTTTAATCTGCGTTTTAATCAATATGGATAACACTGGGATTTCCAGAACACTGAATTGTGCGCATGAAGAAACTATACATAGACCAAGAGGCAGTTGTTCTAACAGAACAAGGGGATGTTGTGAGGTTTAAAATCAGAAAAAGGTGTGCATCAGGGTTGTATCCTTTCACCACATTTATTCAATCTGTGTGCTGAGCAAATAATCCAAGAAGCTGGTATGGAGAAGAATGTAGCATTAGGATTGGAGGAAGACTCATTAACTACCTGTGATATGCAGATGACACAATCTTGCTTGCTGAAAGCAAAAAGTCCTTGAAACACTTACTGATGATCAAAGACTATTGCTTTCAGTATGGATTACACCTCAACAGGAAGAAAACAAAAATCTTCACACTGGACCAATAAGCATAATCATGATAAATGGAGAAAATACTGAAATTGTCAAGGATTTCATTGTACTTGCATCCACAATCAATACCCATGGAAGGAGCAGTCGAGAAATTAAATGACATATTGCATTGGGCAAATGTGCTGCAAAAGACCTCTTTAAAGTGTCAAAAAGCAAAAATGTCACTTTGAGGACTAAGGTGTGCCTGACCCAAGCCATGGCGTTTTTAATAGCCTTATGTGCATGTAAAGGCTAGACAATGATCAAGGAAGACAGAAGAAGAATTGATGCCTATAGTCATCTAGTGCTGCTATAACAGAAATACCACAAGTGGATGGTTTTAACAAAGAGAAGTTTATTTCCTCACCGTAAAGTAGGCTGAAAGCCCAAA
>NW_004444282.1:231231-232998 GCF_000243295.1 Trichechus manatus latirostris | reverse complement strand
TAAAGTAGAGGGTCAGAGAAAAAGAGGAAGACCCTCATCAAGATGGATTGACACAGTGGCTGCAACAATGGGCTCAAACATCGCAACGATTGTGAGGATGGCTCAGGACATGACAGTGTTTCATTCTGTTGTACATAGGGTCGCTATGAGTTAGAAATGACTCGACAGCACCTAACAACAACAACATGTTAATCAATGCTATTTTGAGAAGAGAATAGTCATTTTTCTGTGGATCTGTTTATTTTTGCCAGTTCTGTAGCTCACACTTTTTGTGTGCTTTCCCTTCCCCACAAAATATATCAACTTTAATGTAAGTTAAAAGTGTATGTAAAGGAAATTTCAGGGTCTTTTGTTTGTTTGTTTGTTTATAATATTCAACTTGATTTTTTTGAACTTTATGCAAGTAGGCTAAAAGTCTTATCATACACTACTAATCTATGAGATGTTAGTGAGTATGTTATATGACATATGCAAGAGTTGTTTATTTTTCCTTATTTAAAATTAAAAATGACCTTTATAGACTAGTTTTCTTGGGAAAAACTTCAGGTAGTTAGGCTTAGCCTACAGTTCATGAAATTATTCTCTTTTTTTCCTTTCTTTTTACAAAAGAATCGTAATTACATAATATATTTTTATTAAACAACCGACTCAAGTAAACTGGGATTTCATTTTGCTAAAAGAAAGGCTTAAATTAAATGTTGTTGTTGGGTGCCATCAAGTTGTTTTCAACTCATAGAGACCTCATGTGCAGAGCACAACTGCCTCATAGGGTTTTCTTGGCTGTAATCTTTCCAGAAGCAGATCACCAGCTCTTTCTCCTGAACAGCCACTGGGTGGATTCAAACCATCAACCTTTCAGTTAGCGGCCAGTCACTTAACCATTTGTGCCACCAGGATGCCTAGCCTTAAATTAAATAAAGGTTGTAAACTGACTTTAATCTTGTTATTTAAAATACGAAAATTTATTAGCAGTGGTCAACCACAAATCTACTAAAATCATAAGCCAAAGCAATACGAATACAAAATTAATATAAGACCAAACTTTATACAAGACTTTGAAAAATATAAAAACTTTTTTTTCACAGGGTTACATAATCAGCTTCAATCTAGGCCTAGCATTTATAAAATTCTTATGCTCATATGTCTCTGGATCATCTCCTCTGTAAGAATATACGTGTATGTGTATTTGAAACTGAAAATAAAGAATAAAGGAATATATCACTTTACTAAGAAATCTGTGAGGTTTTTTTTTTTTTAAATATTTTTCTGCACAGTCAAACATAAAATGTTGTTGTTATTGTTCTTAGATGCCTTCAGGTTGGTTCCAACTCACTGTGACCCTACGTACAACAGACGCTATGCACGACAGAAAGAAACACTGCCCAGTCCTGCACCATCTTCACAATCGTTGCTATGTTTGAGCTCATTGTTGGAACCACCGTGTCAATCCATCTCATTGAAGGTCTTACTCTTTTTACTGACCCTCTACTTCACCAAGCATGATGTTCTTCTCCAGGAACTGGTTCCTCCTGATAACATTTCCAAAGTACAGGAGATGAAGTCTTGCCATCCTCCCTTCTAAGGAGCATTCCGGCTGCACATCTTCTGAGACATAATTTGTTAGTTCTTCTGGCTGTCCATGGTATATTCAATATTCTTCGCTAACACCATAATTCAAAGGCATCAATTCTTCTTCAGTCTTCCTTATTCTTTGTCCAGCTTTCTCGTGCATATGAAGCGATTGAAAACACCATGGCTTGGGTCAGG
>NW_004444282.1:214620-215703 GCF_000243295.1 Trichechus manatus latirostris | reverse complement strand
TTTTTTTTTTTCCATTTCGTCAGTCTCTGTCTCTTTATGGGTGCATTTAGGTCGTTTACATTCAGTGTGATTATTAATAGGTTTGAGTTTATTGCTGTCATTTTGTAGTGCTTTTTTGGTGGTGCCAACGTTTTCTATGTTCCTCTTACTCTCCTGTGCTGAATTTCTTTTGTCTTTGGATTTTTTTTCTTTTGTTTTTGTAGATTCTGTTTTTACTGAGATTTGTGTTTTTCCTTTTTATTTTGATGATAGTTATGTTAACTTTCTTTGCGGTTACCTTGAAATTTACCCTTACATTCCTAAGTTTGAAGCAGTCTATTATTATTGGTACTACCTTGCCTTCCTCTCCATTAGAAGGTTCTATGCCTACATCGTCTATTCCTTCTTTTATTGTTCTGATGTTGTTGTCTTTTACAGACTAATTGTTCTCTGATTCCCTGTTGTATTTCTTTTGTTTTTGGATAGTCCTTGAGAGTTCAAGAGTTCATTTCCCAGATTGGTATCTAGCTGGTATGATCCTGCATCCTAATATCAGCCTGTGAGCTGCCGCTGTTTGTCCTCATGTTGAAGGACTACCTTTAATAATTCTTGTAAATTTGGTTTGGTTTTTACAAATTCCCTTAATTTCTGTTTATCTGGAAATGTCCTAATTTCAGCATAATATTTGAACAAGAGTTTTACAGGATATATTTTTCTTGGCTGGCAATTCTTTTCTTTCAAGGTTTTATATATGTCATCCCATTGCCTTTTTGCCTGTGTGCCTAATCTGAGCTTAGTCTTATTGTTTCTCCTCTGCATGTGACTTTTTGTTTTTCTTGAGCCACTCTCGGGATTCTTTGTTTGTCTTTGGTTTTAGCAAGTCTGATTATGATATGCCTTGGTGATTTTCTTTTGGGGGTCTATCCTATATGGGGTTTGTTGAACCTCTTGGATAGCCAGCTTTTCATCTTTCATGATATTGGGGAAGTTTTCTGTCAGCAATTCTTCAATGATCCTCCCTGTGTTGAAAAACTAAAGTCTTAACAATATTGAATTTGGCAATCCAAGAGCACAGGATATCTCTACTTATTTAGATCTTCTTTG
>NW_004444282.1:211174-213619 GCF_000243295.1 Trichechus manatus latirostris | reverse complement strand
TTCCTTTTCATGTCTTAGTACACTAAATGGTACTTCGAGTATAGTGTTGAATAAGAGTGGTGAAAGTGGACATCTTTGCCTTGTTGCCAAGTTTTGGAGGAAAGAGTCTTGTTTCTCACCATGAAGTATTCTTTAGCGATAGGTTATTTTGTAGATGTTCTTTATCAAGCTGAGAAAGTTCCTCTCTAGTCCTAGTTGGCTGGAAATCTTTATTATGAATAGATGTTGGACTTTGTCATATGCTTTTTCTGCATCAATTGATATGATCATATGATTTTTCTTCTTTAGTTAGCAGATATGTTGGATTGCATTCATTGATTTTTGAATGCTGAAGTAGACTTGCGTATCTGGATTAAAACCCACTTGTTGGTAGTGTATACTTCCTTTTGTATATTATTGATTTGCTTTGCTAATTTTGGGGGGATTTTTACATCTATGCTTATGTATTTATCTGATTTTGTTATTAGGGTAATGCTAGCCTCATAGAATGAAGTAAAAACTGTTCCCTCTGCTTCAGTTTTCAGGAAGAGATTGTGAAGAAATGTTTGGTAGAATTCACCAGTGAAATTTTATGGTGAATTCCACTTTAGGATGAATTCTAGTTTTATGATCCAGAATGTGATCTATCTTGGTCACTATTCCATGACAGCTTGAGAAAAATGAGTGCTCTGCTGTTGTTCAGTGGAATATTCTATAAATATCAATTAGGTTCAGTTGATTGATAATATTATTCAGATCAAATATATCATCACTGATTTTTGCCTGCATGACCTATTAGTTACCAAAAGAGGGATGTCGAAGTCTTCAAATATAATAGTGGATTTTTCTATTTTTCCTTGTAGTTCTGGTAGTTTCTGTCTCGGGTATTTTGATGTTCTGTTGTTAGGTGTATACACATTAAAGATTGTTATGTCTTGTTAGTTGATTGGCTCTTATATTATTAGATAATCCCTTCTTTATCCCTGATAATTTTTGCTTGCTATGAAATTTGCTTTATCCAAAATTAGTATAACTACTCCAGTTTTCTTTTGATTTGTGTTGGCATAGTATATCTTTCTCCATCTCTTTTAACCTATCTGAAGCTTTATATTTTGAGTAGGTTTCTTGTATACAACATACAGTTGGATCTTGTTTTTTGCTTTTGTTTTTCTCCCACCCTGATCGTCTTTCAATTGGTATATTTAGATCATTTTCATTTTAAGTGATAATTGATATGTTTGAATCAATATCTACTATATTTGTGACTTTTTTCTACTTGTTGTTCTTGTTTTTGTTTTTTAATTGTCCCCCTTTTTTCTTCTTTCTATGGTCTTAGTGGAGCTTTTTATATTAATCCATATTATCTCTTCTAATCATATCAATTATATATATTTTTTAAAGATTTCAATGGTTGCCTTAGAGTTGCAATATACCATAGACTGATGTAATTCACAGTAGTTATGTTCTATATAGTTGTTGATAATATTGAATTAGTGAATACTGAACAAGCCTTCTTCAACCTCAGCTGGGAATGTGCACATCATTTGACTAAAATTTTCCACTGCTCTGCGCGTACGCATGTCCTTGAATGAACACAAATATATATTTCTCTTTAACATATCTTATTTTTGTTGACAATTTTTGTTGTTGAAAGCCTTACATGATATATTGGGCAATAGGAACTGAAGTAAAAGGTTTCTATTGGTCTAAGCCACTATGATATCTTGTTTGAATTATTGCAATAGCTTCTTAACTAATATCCCTGTTTATACCCTTTCTTTCATGAAGCCTAGGCCTAATTATTTGAAAACATGAAAAAAAATGTATCACTTTTGTTCTCAAAATTCTCTAATGGTTTTCCATCTCACCTAGACTAAGACAAAATCTTTAAATGACTTGTAAAGACCTGCAATGTTCTGTTCCCCATGCCCACCCCTACCCAGCTTCTGCGACTTTGTCTCTTAATACGCTTTTCCTTACTCCTTTTACTAGAGCTACACTAACTTTCTTGCTTTACTAAAAGTTGTAGAGCTCATTCTTGCCTCAAGGTCTTTATATCTGTTGTTTCCTTCTGCGAATGTTCTTCCCCCAAATGTTTGATTTATTTGATCCCTCACTTCCTGGAGATCTCTGCTCAAAAGTCATATTCTTAAAGAGGCTATCCTTTATCATAGTGTATATGATAATACTCCTCCGTCACCATCACCAGCATGTCAGCATTTCCGCCTTGCCCTCTTTATTACTATAGCACTTGTTACCATATTATCTTTATAAATATTTACTTGCCTTTTTTTGTTTTCTGCTTCTCCTATGGCAGAGACTTTTTTTTTTAAACTAATATAACCCTAATACCCAGAATGGGGTCTCTCACATAGTAGCTTCTCAATGAATATTTCTAAATTAATTTTAGGAATATTCCATCTCATTAATTTTCTCTTTAGCTATACCTCATTTAGCTATTTAAAT
>NW_004444282.1:206590-210817 GCF_000243295.1 Trichechus manatus latirostris | reverse complement strand
AGCTTGTGCTTAATGCCTACTGTATTGGACAGAACAGGCTTATATTAGAAATCTATTATCTATAATTCCTGCAGATCTAATCCTCCCTTTTGTTGTCTCTGGTAACCTTTACTCACATGCTCTTTTGCCATGTATTTTGTAATTTTGAATGGTTAGCTCATCTTCAAAAGGAATTTACCTTTGGAGATTTTTGTCCTCTCTAATATATATGGCCTGTCTAATATATTTGTCCTGTCTATATGACCTCCAGAGAGGTCATATATTTATTTCTGCTTAACACCCTGTACTACTCTAGAATTCAAAGTAGTTTATAATATAACTTTTTTCAGCTCAGAGAATCCTATGCTAAGCATTGAATGTAAATCCAAACTCCAAAACTTGTGGAAGGTGAGTCCATAGTTACTTATTCTTTGGGGAGATTTCTCTTTCCAATTCTGAGCCTGCCTGGGCTGAAACAAAGGGGCTTTTTTATAGTATTCCTACGATGATGAACTAATTAAAGGAAGGGATAGGTTTTTATTCTGTTTCTATTTTTGATAGAGAGACTTAACTTTTAGAGGGATGTAGGTTTATTTGAGTGCCTTTTTAATTTAAAATCTCACGATGAACAGTCCAAGGCCTCATGTCTTGACTCTGTGTGAAACTCAAAAACCCCTATGTAACCAAGACCAGCAAGCTTTCCCAGCCTACATCAATGTCAATGCATATGCCTACAGGGCTGGTTTTTACTTTCTTCTTCATTTTGGCTCTTGAGCATTTCTCTGACTTTCTTCTAGCTCAACTTTGCATTCAAGATTTTGCATAAAATATCATCCAGCAATTCTAGGTGGTTTGTGCTGGGAAGATTTTTATCAGGACTGGCTATGTAATTTGCGGAGCCCTGTGCAAAATGGTAGAGCCCTGGTGGTGCAGTGGTTAAGAGCTCAACTGCTAACTAAAAGGTCAGATCGGCAGTTTGAATCCACCAGTCGCTCCTTGGAAACCCTATGGGTCAGTTCTACTCTGTCCTATAGGGTCGTTATGAGTCGGAATGAACTCGATGGCAACAAGTTCGGTGGTTTTTTGGTGCAAAATGGTAATACAAGTTCCCTTGTTAAAAAATTATTAAGAATAACGAGATGGTCAAAGCAGAACATTAAATCAAGCATGGGGTCCTTCTAAGTGTGTAGCTCTGTGTAACGGCACAGGTAGTCTGCCCAAGCTGGCCCTGATTTTGGGGTTATGTCATCTCTTCTGTTGCCATAAATGGTAGTCTGTTTTCTGTTTTCAACTTCCCAATCTATACTTGATTCTCACCTCTCCACTTACAAACATTTTCAAGTCTTTTCTATTTTAAAATAAACATCAGCATCCAATGATTTCCTAAGGGTCATATGTTGCCCTCTGGTTACTGCCTTCTTACTTTTCCTTCTGAATAAACTATCTTGAATGGATAATTTCTATTTAGCTCTACTTCTTCTCCACTCATTCCTGCCTCAATTTACTGACTACTCTCATGACTCCACAGAAATTGTTCTTTCTGAGATCACAACAATCCCTACATTTCCAAATCAAAATAAATACTTCTCTATTCATATTGAGTGCCACTGGTGGTTCAGTGGTAGAATTCTCACCTTCCATGAGGGAAACCTGGGTTCGATTCCCAGCCAATGCACCTCATGCACAGTCACCACCCATATGTCAGTGGAGGCTTGTGTGTTGCTATGATACTGAACAGGTTTCAGCAGAGCTTCCAGACTACCATAAAAAATCAATCAATTAAAACACTACTGATCAAATGGTCAGATATGCAGCTGATCATGGGGATGGCACAGGACTAGGCAGCATTTCATTCTGTCGTTTATGGGATCATCATGATTCAGGGGCAATCTGAGGGCAGCTAACAATAACAACAACAACTGTTCATATTCATGCTATTGTCTACTCTTATATTCTGAAAAATTTACTTTTATAAACTTCATTTTTCTCTTCCCTAAGACCCATCTTTCACCTTGCAAGCAGATGGACCCTATCGAATCTTCCCATCAATGCTCATACCACTAAGGATGAAATACAGACAATTTGGCATGACATGGGAGGCTCTTTGTAATCCAGACCTTACTCATGAGTTCGTTTTTTATCTCATCTTTTACGTACAACTCCTAATGACCCTAACATATAACCCTAGAAAATCATTTACATTACCTTGAATAAGAAAGTCATAGGCTCCTATTCAATTTGTGTGGTTGCTCATGTGATGTCTCCTACCAAGGAAGCTCTTCTTTACTCCACTCTCAACCTCTCTTAGAGGGATGTAGGTCTCATCCTCTAAGAAACTGCCCTGGGTTAAACTCCTCTTCTGTGATCTGAGACTTCCCTGTGTACGCCTCTAGTAAAGCACGTATTATACCATTTTAAAATTGTCTCTAAGCACTTGGGTGGTTGCTTTGCTAAAAATTCTGTATTTCATCTTTTTATCATTAATGTCTTAATTCAATAAGCAGTTATTGAATCCCAGTGAGTAATGTGCTCAGTGCAATATTAAATTCTAAATAAAAAAAGAAAAATCACTGTCTCTGTTCTCAAGAATTTGTTGTCTAGGACCAGAATTTGGCAGTTAGTAGTAGTAATAGATGTAATAATAGTTCTAATGCTAATATAATACTATTAACCAAGAAAAAGAAGAATTATCTTTGCTTTAATGGAGAACTCATGTATATCCTGTAATCCTTTGGAGTAAATGTCTTAGAGGAAGTACAGCCAGAATGCTTCTTAGAAGCAAGGATGGTGAGACACTGTTTTGCTAATTTTGAACACACCATCAGAAAAGAATATCACGCTTGATAAACTGGAGACTCAGCGAAAAGGAGAGAAACTCTCCGTGAGGTGGATTGACATGGTGATGGCAATAATAGGTTCAAACATAACAACAGTTGTGAGGATGGCACAGGACTGGACAACGTTTTGTGCTGTTATACATAAGGTCACCCCGAGCTGAAGCCAATTTGATGGCAACAAACAACAACAATGCATTATCTTTATGAATGAATGGGAAGATGAATGAATGCTTTGTCTACTTGAATTAACAGTTATTGTTACATCCTGCCACTAGGGAAGCTCTTTCCTGGCTCCCATTCATGACGGTGTTGCATTTCTGAGGCCCTCTTTACCACCAGCAAGGACTATTTGAGAGAAAGCATGGAACTGGGAAGTCCACCCATGGAAAAGAGCATCAGAATTACCTCAGTGTTGGAATCCTTTGAGATTCTTCTTACATACATATACCCTACTTTTCACTTTCTTCTGACATTACTCTAGCTCTCGATCATCCACTTCTGGCCACCATCCCTTATTTTTGGAACCTTTCATTGTCTTTGTATGTAACAGAGTTTCATGTCCTCTGTTCTTTCCATCATCTGCCCTTGAAATCTCAAGACCCATGAGTAACACCCTGGTTCTGAAGTATTGCCACTACAGACCTTCTTTCATACCCTAGACATAGCATCTACTCAGTGTACTGCCCTCCCTTGGCTCCTGTTGCTAAGCCCACACAGAAATGCAGGTTTTCCCAGCTTGACCAATGTCATACCTCACCAAGATATCCTAAGATCACAAAAGGCACTGTTAGTTTGCCTGACATGATGTCTCACATGATGGCCTATAGTACTGGAGTTATCTTTCTAATCAGCTTTACTCAGATTTGATTTGCAATTAACAATGTGTAGAATTTACTCTCCCCCTCCCCATAATGTTTTAGAATCCACCCTTTTCCAACTTCCAATTTAAGACTTTCTGTGTTCTTACTCTGGCAAAAAATCCACTTTAAGAACTTGTCAGATAAGTATCTGGGAATATTATATACATTATTTGTTTTATTTCATTCTTGGGTTTTCAGGCACTAAGTATAGCATTTCAATTTTTTTTTTATTGTACTTCAGGTGAAGGCTTACAGAACAAATAGTTTCTCATGAAACAGTAGTATACGTATTGTTTTATGACATTGGTTAACAACCCCACAACATGTCAACCCTCTCCCATCCCGACCTTTTTTTTTTGGTGAAAATATACATAGCCAAAGATACACTATTTCAAAAATTTCTACATGCACAGTTCAGTGACATCGACTACACTCTTCCAATTGTGCTGCTATTCTCACTTTAGATCAAGGCTTACAGAACAAAATAGTTTCTCATTTAACAGTTAGTACACACGTGGCCCTATGACAATGGTTAATAACTTCACAACACA
>NW_004444282.1:194560-206490 GCF_000243295.1 Trichechus manatus latirostris | reverse complement strand
TATGTGGTGGATTACGTTGATTGATTTTCTAATGTTGAACCATCCTTGCATACCTGGTATGAATCCTACTTGGTCGTGGTGTATTAAATTTTGATATGATCCTGAATTCTACTGGGTAGAATTTTATTCAGAATTTTGCATCTATATTCACGAGAGATATTGTTCTGTAATTTTCTTTTTTTGTGATGTCTTTGCCTGGTTTTGGTATCAGTGTTATGCTGGCTTCATAGAATGAATTTGGAAGTGTTCTTGGGTTTTCAGACAATAAGTATAGCATTTCAATATTTTATATTTAAAATGCATACATTGTCTCAACATATCTTTCCTACCCAACCACCCACCTTGGATAAAAAGTAAGGAATGTCATTCTTCCAATTTAAATCGGAAAATTCTTCTAGACTGTTTATCTCCCAAGTATCCTTAGTCAAGAGTTGTGGAAGCTTTATGCCTCTTTAAAGCTAGGGAAAAATGTTTACCATGTTCAATTGGATTGCCTTCTGTAACAAATTGCTCTACTAGCTCAGTGAGCTTTCCTTTTAAGCCTTTCCCACTAAACTCTAGCTTTTTATATTAAAGATCCCAATTTGGTTTTCCAGCTCACTGTCTTACTGACTAAATCTATGTATGCAGCAAGCTGCTTTTAACATAACTCCTTGCTTAAGTCTGAAGCTTTTTTTCTCGTTTTATAGTGGCCTATCTAATTTGCTGACTTCATTCCCCATAATTTATTTTAATAAACAGGCTACCATATAAAGGTCAATGGTGAGTTTCTAACATCCTGAAATTGAGCACATGATTATCATTTAATGTGTCTCTTTTTCCTTGATCCAAGGATGAAGTAAACCTACCTTGGGGATAAGATATAAGAATATTTTGCTTTACCATATGAAACAAATATGTTTGCTAAGAGCTTGAGGCCTGAATGCTTTTGCTCTCAGAATGAATTATAGATGGCTAGAGTACCTCTGGAGTGCTGGTGGCACAGTGGTTAAGAGCTTGGCTGCTAACCCAAAGGTCAGCAGTTCAAAATCTACTAGCTGCTCTTTGGAAACCCTGTGGGGAAGTTCTAGTCTGTTTTATAAGGTCGCTGTGACTCAGAATTGACTCAACAGCAACAGGTTTGGATTTTTAGTTTATTTATTCTGGTTTAGTTTTGGTTTAGAGTACCTGCATTCCTCCTTTCTCCCCAGATGAAAACAAAGTGTACAAAAATACACCGCCGATAAAAACAGGTCTTTTAAAATAAAAAATTAAGTGTTGGTAAGAGATGTCAAATGGACTGTCATTTGGTTTGCCTGTTTTTAGAATAGGCAAATAGCACTGAAGTCCATAAGGCAGGCTGCCTTGATCATTTTGCCATTATGCTTGAGTCCTAATCCCGAGGGACTATTGCTGAGAATTAAAGGGCCATCCATTTTCAGTGACCATTGATTACTCTGCTGCTCTGTTGAGGACTTCCAATTACAATGTCAGCTAGAAGGCATGCTCCAATTCACTGGGCCCTGCATTAAGGCCTGTCTGGTTCGCTCAACAATCATTAAACAGATATGGTTTTAGGCCACTATTATTCTTAGACAAATTTAAACGAAACACATAGAATATGAGAGTGTAAGACCTGTGTCAATTGTCAAGGAAAATGTATATTACTTTGTCTTGATAAAAACAGATATTCTAGTGGTCAGTGAAAACACAAAGGCTCTGTAATTTATGAGAAGTTAGAGTTATATAAGTAAAGATATCACTCTTCCAAATTTACTTGCATATTTTCTTTGGTTTGGTTTTTCACTGAGGAAATCAATAGATTGGAACAAGATTAATGAGATTATCTGCTGGACTGAATTCCTCTCAAGTAAATCCTACTACCTAATGGTTTTCAATATAATCTCTGTCCTTCTGCATCCATATTTTTTTTCTCTTCCCTACTGTGTCTAGGTTTTCCTTACACTTATACTCCTTTTGTCCCTCTTCTTTCCTGATCCTCCTTCCCAGTTTCTGCATTCCTTTACTGTTTATTACAGAGCATAATAATGGCTAAGACAGAGCTATATGAATTCTCTGTTAGTTGCCAAAATTGTAGTATTGAATGTAATGGTGATTAAAGGAGGCTAACAATAATAATAGCAAACACTTACTACAAAGATACCATTAAGATAGTCATGTTGTCTTACTTACTCACTTGAAACTCATACTAATACTTTGAGGTAGTTACTATTAGTATTCCCATTTAACAAATGGGAATATGAGGCACAGAGAGAGTAAGTGTTCCCAAGTCTACAAAACCAGAAGGTGGCAGAGCTAGGATTTGAAGCCAGTTAGTCTGGTGTCAGAATTCTTGCATATAACTATCACACCAAACTAGTGGTCGAGTAGGGAGGGTACATGTCACATAGACTATCAATAAATATTAGTCCTGTCCCATTTTCTTCCCCTTACTGAACCTTTTAAAACAATGCATTTATTCAACTAATTCAGTCAACAAATATTTTTGAGCGCCTCTTCTATATAGGAGTCCCTGGGTGACATAAACAGTTAAGAGCTTGACTGCTAACCAAAAAGTTGGCAGTTGGAACTCATCCAAAGACACCTCAGAAGAAAGCCCTGGTGATCTGATTCCAAAAGGGCACAGCCTTGAAAACCTTACAGAGCTCAGCTCTACTCTGCAACACATGAGTAGAATCAACTTGATGGAAACTGGTTTGTGTTTCCTGTGTGTTAGAGATGATATGATAACTAAGGCAAACGTGAATATCCTCATTATATCATTATTCTCTTGAATGGCACTCATGAGTTATGTCTTATTTTTCTTCTAGCAGATTTTAAGATTTTACCCACAGCCCAGACTCTGTATTCAGAATAAATATTCTGTGAACTTAGACAAGTTATTTACGTGCTGGAGTTTTCTGTGTTTCAGTTTCCACATAAGTAAAATGGGTATGATAATGGTGACTGCTTCATAAAATTGTAGGGAAGACGAATGAGTTAATTCATGTAGAGTATTTAGAGCCATTCTGGCACCCATTAAGTTCTCCATTGCTTTATTATTATTCATCCACCTTGTCCCCCTTTCCACCCAAAGAAATAATTGTTTGTTGAATAGATGGACACAAAAAGAGGAACTACTCCCAGGACTGCTAAAGATAATGCCATTCTTTGTAAGCTCTTTCTGCTTGACTAATTTTCTTTGATTTTTATTTCCTTTGACACATAATGCTGAGCACAGTCCTTACATATTTGTGAAGGTCTGCCTTTGGCCTCCCTACACTACTAATAAAATTTGAGCTTTCATCATTAGTCAGCTAATGAATAAGGGTTCAGCCATTGCTGGAGAGACTTGAACTCAGAAGGTAAGAAGGTTATTCTTTATTTCATTGTAATGAACCTATTTATACGAGAATAGACTGTTATGTCTTTGATATGAAGTCTGTTTTCTGAATAGTTCCTTGAATTGTGTTCCTTTTTTTTCGTTTAAACAAACGATTATCAGGCTCTTGTTTATTATTCATTCTGCCTGAGAAAGGATACTTCCTTTTCTAATGTCCAGGACAACACAGTTTTGGACACTTTTTTTTTTTTTTTTTTAAATTTAGCAAGGTCACACGGTCCTTGCCAGAGAATTTGGTAGGGATATATTTAAACTTGATTTAAATTAGTTAATTGTACAAATTCCCCAAAATTAAAGAACTCACTATAAAAATTCCATCCAGATCCTCCTCGGGGATGTTCATTGCAAGTCAAGCTCTGAAGGGGTCCTTCTGCATTTATGTACAGCACCAAGAAACAGAGCTTCACTAATGGTTAAGTCTTCTATGACTGCTAGGCTTTCACATTGTACTTGAAGCAAAATATGAATCAGCTGGTAAATATTAAAAAATTCCAGTAAGACATTGCTAAATCCACCAAAATTTTCCGATGGATTATGCCATGAGCAGATTCTTTTAATCAAACATTTATTGGACATCCCCCAGGCATCATGTCAGGCATTGTGCTAGGCGCTGAGACCAAACATTAGAAACGTACATTCTCTGCTCATAAGAAGCTCTCAGAGCAATTGGGGGAGGCAGACATGCAAACTGATAATTTTTCTTTTTACTGAGGAAATGGCACTGACAGAGATATGCACAAGATAATATGGAAGCAACTAACCTGCCTGATAGTGAAAGATAGGTCAGGAAAACTTCCTGGAGGAGGCAATGCCAAAGCCAAGTCTTACGGATGACAAGGGTTAGCCAGAGCAAAGGTGGGAAAAGGGCATCCCATGCGTGGAAATCACATGAATGAGGAAAGACATGGAGTGAGAATTAACATAGCATGTCTATAGAATTGCAAGTGGTTCTGTGTTGCTAGAGTATAAAATATAAGATGGAGGGGCATGAAGTGAGGTTGGATTGGCAGAAAGCCAAAAAGAAACAACAACAGAAAACCCACTGCCATTGAGTTGATTCCAACTCATAGCAACCCAATAGGACAGAGGAGAACTGCCCTAGAGAGTTTCAAAGGTGTACATCTTTATGGAAGCCAACTGCCACATCTTTCTCCCAGGGAGCCACTGGTGATTTCAAACCACCAACCTTTTGTTTAGCATCCAAGCTCTTAACCGCTGCATTACCAGGGCTCTTTAGGGGTAAATTATGCAAATATTAAAGACTGTGTCCTCTCAGCAGAATTATTTTAGGCCAGCTCGTATAAACTTGACCATTTTGTTTCTTAAATTGTACTAGTTACTAACATTACCGTCACATTTTAAACCTAGCTGTGATGTTTTTCTAATGAGATTTATTTGTGCATCAGAAATAGGCAGCATGTATTTTCTGTGGCGGCTGGTGGGTTTGAACCGCTGACCTTTCAGTTACCAGCCGAGTACTTTAATTGTTGTGCCACCAGGGATACTTGGGTAGGCAGGCAGAGGTTAAATTATGGTGGGCTTTTTTTTTTTTTTTTTTTCTTTTCTGTCAAATTAAGGAGATTTAGCTTTATCCTTAGGGCTACATGGAGCTAGTTATGGGCTTTAAACCTGGGAATGACATAGTCAGATTTGCATTTAGATAGATCACTCCATAAATTGTGTGGAGACTGGATTGAGAAACTCAGTTTGGATGGAAGGGGCTGATAGTAGGCTGTAGTTGCAAGAGATGGCAAGAGCTTGAAAACAGGCTGTATGGCAAAGCTGGAGGGGGAGAAATTTGAGAAGTGCTTAGACCATGAAATCAATAAGACTCAATGCTCATTTGGACTTAGGGGATGATAAGTCAAGGATAAATCCAAGATTTATCATTTAAATGAATAATAAAAAGGAAGTTACCGATTTTCAATGAGTTTCTTTTATGCTATTTACACAGAGCATATTTCTACACCAGGCCTAGTAAAACAAAACAGAAAGAAAACAACACATATGCCCTAAGAGGTAAGAGACACACTACAATTATGAAATGGTCTTTTTGTTGTTATTCTTTTTGCTCTATAAAAAGTATAAACAGAAACCTGGATGCCCACTTTATACACAATCTAAAATCACAGATAAATTAGTCATTTTGTACAAATATATGTGTATATATCCCTCATTGAAACTAAGACATGACTTAGACTCATTTTTCTTGCCAGCTATTGTCTTCCTACCATGTTGGCAATGAAGCCAGCATGTCTAGTCTTGGTTTTCTATTTTTGCTGAGTTGACAAACCATAGAAAATGAACACACAGAGTTTTGATCCAGTTTCAGAATAGCTGCATTGACCTGTAGCCTGAGGGTTTACTTACTTTTGCTGGTGTTCACAGTTTCTGCTGATGCTGCAAGTCTGGCTGAATTAGATGCTGTTTTAGTTGGTTGAGGGTTCCAACTGCACATTATTTCCCTCTAGCAAAAGGAAAATTAATATCTTATTTTTAATCTAGACACCTTAGGTAGTTATTTCCTACATTCGTTATACAAACTTCAATAATAACCCCATTCTACAGATAGGTAAATTGAGGCCAGAGAGGTTGTCATAGAGCAAGAAATGGAAGAAAGGGGATTTGAACTAATGTCCTTTGGCTGGAAGTATAAATGACCTTTCAACACGGCCTCTAATAACTTTGAATGTTCTAATTGTCTGGCAGAAAGAAATAAAATACATCAGTTGTCCTGAATCACTTTTCATTTGTTGTTATTTATCACTCAGCTTTTTTTCTTTTTTCTTTCAAATAAGTAAGTGTATATACATTAAAGGGAAAAGTGATAGGAACTGAATTTTTTTCAATGCTTACCATGTGCCTCAAACATGAATTAAGAAGTGGAAGTGGGACAGACCTTAGGGTCATGAGGACTTGGATTTGACTCCAGGTTTCCTTTAATTAATGGTGGGGCTCCAGGCAATGATTTTAACTCTCTGAGTTGCTGTCTCCTCCTCATAAAATGAAGTTTTGTCAAGACTAGAGAAAATGTTCCAAAATATTGCACAAAATAGATACCTTCTAATATTATTTCTTTATACCTATTGTGTGGGTTATTTCACATATACAAGACAATGAAAACAATCTAATGAGGTAAATTTTTTAAAAAATGTTATTTAAACATTGAGGTAACTGAGAGACATTAAGTAATAAAAATATCAATATTATATTATTAGAATGTGGCAGAAGTAAAATTTAAATTTCATATCAATTTCAGAAACTATTTTCTACTATAATATAAATTAGAAGCCATTTATTATTAATAATAATTTTAAAAATAACCTGTTGTCATCGAGTCAATTCCGACTCATAGTGACCCTATAGGACAGAGTAGAACTGCAGCACAGGGTTTCCAAGAAGCAGCTGGTGGATTCAAACTGCTGACCTTTTGGTTAGCAGCTGTAGCTCTTAATCACTGTGCCACCAGGGCACCCATTAATAATAATACCCACTGAAGTTGAGTTGATTCCAATTCATAGAGACTCTATAGGAGAGAGTAGAACTGCCCCATAGGGTTTTTGAGGAGCGGCTGGTGGATTTGAACTGCCAACATTTGCTTAGTAGCCAAGCTCTTAACCACTGCGCCACCAGGGCTCCACATTAATAATAATAGGTCATATTTATTACTTATTTGAACCAAGCATTTTCTTAATATTTTGTGTATATATTAATCTAATTCTCAGAACAATCTTTTCTTGAGGTAAGTAATATTTTTGTCCACATTTATAGGTGAGAGAACCGATGTTTAGAGAAGGTAATGAATTTGCCCAAGTCACACATTAAGTAACAAAAGCAAACCCGTTGCCATCGAGTCAATTCCAAATCAAACCATTTTGTCAAGTCATGTTTAAGATTAGTAAACACTCTAAATAATTACAAACTGAAAGCTGAAAATTCTTACACAAGTGTCTGTGACCATCTACGCTTGGGCCAGTCTAGAGTATTCCTTGCAAGTGTCATAAATTTACTCCAACCCGTTAAAGCATTAAGCGAAATTTATGGAAAGAATATTGGGTAAATCACACTCTCACTGGAAAGGCTAAAGAAATGGAAAATTGTCAGTAATCAGGCAGACAGAGCAACATCCACAGTGAAATGCCATGAAACCAGTCCAGCAAGTTCTAGGCACCAAGGCATGACCAGCCTGGCTAGCATGGCTGGGGCCTCAGCAGGCTGCTGCTCTGCACACATGCTGCTACTGCCTTATGTCCATGGGGAAGTGTGCACTTCCTTTGATGCTGCCACTGCTGGCCTCCAACTCGATTCTCCACGAGTTTCCGGTCAGCTTTAGAGAGACTGGCAGAGCAAGTTTTAAGTAATTTCAGATTCTGTTGTTTGAGGTGTGCTCCGCCTCGCTCAATTCTCAAACAGAAGGGTTAAGATTCTGAGAAGCCGCCCCTCTCCATAAAGAAGACAAATGTTTACTCCACCGCATAAACGATAATGATCAGGAAACCCAACTCCTTTATTTTATGTTTCTGCTCAGTAGGCCTTTATGTAATGTATTTGACACTTCTTTGAGTGATGAAGTTTAAAAAGAAAAAGGAAGTCGGAGACTGAGTTAATAATGAAGGTACAAAATCATTCTTTAGCATGTGTTTTCAGCTGACTTCATGAACATTACGCTTTGTTTATTTTTCACATGACCAGAGAATTTTGGAAAACTTTGTGACTCATTATCAACAGCTAAACCAAAAATACTGATGAGTAATATTCATAAGGCAATGATGTTATGCGTTAGTCAGCCAAGTGATTCATGAGATCCTAAGAGTTTAAGAACAAAAAAGTCATTAAAAGTTGGTCATCCTATCTCCCAATTCTATTGTTTTTCAAATAAGCAGAAAAAGGACCAGAAATGTAAGGTGAATTTGCCTAAATCCCACAGCTAGACAAGGACAAGAAGGCAGCTTATTTATCTTTGTATGTAGGCATATGCCTATCATACTAGGTGCTTTTTAAAATAAATTGACTTGCGTTGTTTTTATGCCTCTTCAGCCTTTTCATTGTGGATGGCACAGTCTTTTGTGTTCTTTTCTCAACTTTTCATAATCTTATCATCTAGTGGCATAAACTGAACTGGCATAGATAAAGTTTATATCACGATCTCTCTTAAGCCTTTCACATATATTATCAAGTTCTTGAACTTACATAGGAATAAAAAAATAAACCACTGCCCTCGAGTCAATTCCGACTCATAACAACCCTATAGGATGGGTAGAAATGCCCAATAGGGTTTCCAAGGAGCAGCTGGTGGATTCAAACTGCTGACCTTTTGGGTAGCAGCCATAGCTCACCCTATCTCTTAACCACTGTGCCACCAGGGGCTCCTACATATGTACACAGAGCACTTAATTATTGTTTCCATAATGGATTGCGTATTTGCACTATCTAGCTAGTACCGTTACCATGAAAATACAAAAGTATATATGTATGTATATGTGCATGCTTCTCACTTGAATATTTTACTAATCACAACCATTACTATAAGCTATACAATTTCCACATAGATTAAATAATGTTGACAACAAATCTAATGCTTTGTTAGTATTAAATCTCTTTGGGAAGAACCAAACTTTTTTTTTTTTTTTTTTTAATATCCCTAACTGTTGGGGAAAAATTGAGTAAGCTGGTATCTTATCCAAGGGATATGTAGGTACTGAAGGACCTAAACTGCCTTGTTATTTGAAGCACTTAGAAGGTGACATCTTCCACAGGGACAAAAGTATAAAAACTTTCCTTTGAATTCTAACTTTACATCATGATCCTTGATATTACTAGTTCCATAAACCAAATATAAATTAAGATTGAAAGAAGTTTTAATACTGCAATGAGCATATTGTTGTTATAGTTGTTAGGGGCCCTCAAGTTGGCTCCAACCCATAGCAACCCCATGTACAATACAACCAAAAACTGAGCGGTCCTGTGCTATCATCAAAATCATTCCTATATCAGAACCCATTGTTGCAGCCACTGTGTCTTGCTTTTTTTTGCTGATCCTCTACTTTACCAAGCATGATTTCCTTCTCCAGGGACTGGTCCCGCCTAATAAAATGTCCAAAGTACATGAGACAAAGTCTTGCCATTCCCCCTTCTAAGGAGAGTCCTGGCTTTACATTTTATGAGACAGATTTGTTCTGGCAGTCCATAGTATATTCAATACACTTCCCCAGTACCATAACTCAAATGTATCAATTCTTCTTTGATCTTCCAGATTCATTGTCCAGCTTTTCCGTGCATATGAGGCAATTGAAAATACTATGGCTTTGTTCAGGGACACGAGAGTCCTCAAAGTGACATATTTGCTTTTTGATACTTTATTTTTTTTTTAATTATTTTTAATTGTACTTTAGATGAAGGTTTACGGAACAAATAGTTTCTCATTAAATAGTCAGTACACATATTGTTTTATGACATTGGTTAACCACTCCACAACATGTCAACAACACTCTCAGTTCTTGACCTTGGAGGACTTTTTTTTGGTGAAAATACAATAGCCAAAGTTACACCATTTCAAAAGTTTCTACATGTACAATTCAGTGACGTCGATTACATTCTTCCAGTTGTGCTGCTATTCTCACTATCCTTTTCCAAATTATTCCATCACCATTATCTTCAACTCACTGCCCCTTAGGCTTCCCATCAAACCTTTTGAGTTGCTGTTGTCAATTTGATCTCATAGATAATTCTTTTTTTTTTTTGTACCTTAAATGAAGGTTTGCAGAACAAATAATTTCTCATTAAACAGTTAGTACACATACTGTCTTATGACAATGGTTCACAACCCTGTGACTTGTCAACACTGTCCCTTCTCAACCTTGGGTTCCCTATCACCAGGTTTTCTGTCCCCTCCTGCCTTCTAGTCCTTGTCCATGGACTGTTGTGCCCCATTAGTCCCGTTTTGTTTTATGAGGCTGTTCAATCCCTGGCTGAATGGTGAACTTCCAGAGTGACTTCACCACTGAGCTAAAAGAGTGTCCGGGGGCCATACTCTCGGGGTTTCTCCAGTCTGTCAGGCCAGTAAATCTAGTCTTTTTTTTTTGTGAGTTACAATTTTGTTCTACATCCTTTTCTAGCTGTGCCCAGGAGCCTCTATTGTGAGCCTGGTCAGAGCAGTCAGTGGTGCTAGCCGGGCACCATCTAGCTGTACTGGACTCAGTCTGGTGGAGGCTGTGGTAGCTGTGGTTCATTAGTCCTTTGGACTAATCTTTTCCTTATATCTTTTTCTCTTCATTCTCCTTCTCTCCTGAAGGGTTGAGACCAGTGGAATATATTAGATGGCTGCTCACAGACTTTAAAGACCCCAGATGCTACTCACCAAGGTAGAATGTAGAACATTGTCTTTATAAACTGTGTTATGCCAATTGAGCTAAATGTTCCCCAAGACCATGGTCCCCACAGCTCTCCACCCAGCAATTCAGTCCCTCAGGAAGTCTGGAAGTGTCTATGGAGCTTCCATGACTTTTCATTGTACAAGTTGTGCTGGCTTCCCCAGTATAGTGTATTGTCTTACCCTTCACTAAAGTTACCACTTATCTATTGTCTATTTAGTTGTCCCCCTACACCTCCCATCCCTCATAACCAACAAAGATTGTTTCTTTTTGTGTGTAAACTTTTGTGTGAGTTTTTACAGTAGAGATCTCATACAATATTTGTCCTTTTGTGATTGACTTATTTCACTCAGCATAATGTCCTCCAGTTTGATCCATGTTATGAGATGCTTCACAGATTCATCATTGTTCTTTCTCTCTTTCTCGTGGCATAGCACTCCATTCTGTATATGTACCATAGTTTGTTTATCCATTCGTCTGTTGATGAACATCCAGGTTGATTCCATCTTTTTGCCATTATGAACAGCACTTTAATGAATATGGGTGTGCATATGTCTATTCCTGTGACAGTTCTTATTTCTCTAGGATATATTCCTAGAAGTGGGATTGCATTTTGTAGTGCTTTTTTTTATGGTGCTGACATTTTCTTTGTTCCTCTTACTTTCCTGTGCTGAGTTCCTTTTGTTTGTGGATTTTTTTTTCATTTCTTTTGTTTTTGTAGGTTTTGTTTTTACTGAGACTTCATGTTTTTCTTCTTTATTTTGATGAGTAGGTTTGTAAACTTTCCTTGAAATTTACCTTTATCATCCTAGATTTGAACCAGTCTATTATTACTTGGTATCGGCTTGCCTTCCTCTCCATTAGAAGGTTCTATACCTACACTGTTTATTCCCTCTTTTATTGTTCTGATGCTGTTGTCATTTACAGATTAACCTCTCTGGTTCCCTGTTGTAATTCTTTTGGTTTTGCATAGTCCTTAGGTTGGTATCTGGTTAGTACAATCCTGTGTCCTATATTCCGCTGTGGTCTAATGTTGTTTGTTCTCAGATCGAAGGACTCCCTTTAATAAGTCTTGTAAGTTTGGTTTGGTTTTTACATAGTCCCTTAATTTCTGTTTATCTGGAAATGTCCTAATTTCACCATCATATTTGAATGAGAGTTTTGCAGGATATAATATT
>NW_004444282.1:148753-193748 GCF_000243295.1 Trichechus manatus latirostris | reverse complement strand
GGTGTTTTATTTTGGATGCCTACTGGAAACATCCAGTCCTGTTTTTGTAAATGTTTTGATATTGTCTGCTGTCTTTGGGGCATTCAGTGGTTATTTTCCTCATGTATTGACTGTAGATTTGTTTGTTTCATCCTGCTTTTTTGTTTTATTTGGTTATGTCTGAGCAGGTGGGCTGTACATTCTTTGTTTGTTCAACTGTGGGCATGATACTTTTCACCTTCTTCTCCAATGGGCAGGGTCAGTCACTCAGGTATAGTACAACAGGACATGTCCAGCTGAAGGGGATTTGCTGGGATGGGTTGTTTTTGGCACAGACCAGGGCTGACAGTGCAGACTGGGAATCAGTGCAGGGCAGGTTTCAGCAGGCTGTGCCTGTGCTGCTTGGGAGTGTGATGTTCAGTGCACTGTGCAGGTAGACAGGAAGGAGGGGGTAGATTGTGATGTGTGGTGCTAAGATGGGTATGGGAAAGAGGAGACAGGAACAGGAGCCAAAAACATACACATATACAAAAAAGAGTGTTAAGGGAGCTTGCTATTGAAGTGTAGAGATGAGAGATTGAGAAATGGGGAAAAACAAAAATGAAAAAAAAAAAAAAGAAAAAGGGTAAAGCAAACAAGGAAGAAATGAAGAAACTGGAAATGAAGAAAGACAAAAAGGGAATAAGAGAGAAGAAAACAAAAGAAAGGAAGAAAGAAAGAAACAAACAAACAAAAAAAACCCAAGAAAAACAAAATGCCCACAAGGATGTCCTTGTGCATCTGTGCAGAGTAAGGGAGTAGCTTCCAAGCTGCACAATACTGCTGGGCTAGAAGGGGCTCACAAGTCAAGAAGCTAAAAAGAAAACAAACAAACAAGTCAAAACAAAACAAATGAAAGCAAACAAACAAACCCCGGGTGTCCCACCAGCATGGCGGCACCGGCCGGGAAGCAATTTCACAATTGGGTGGTGTTTCGCAGCCCTTTCAGGAAGAAGCAAAGATGACGCACAGAGCCAGGTATTTGAGAGTTAGGAGGGGGAGGTGGTGAGAGGTAAGGATGAAATCTAAAGAAGCTGAAAAAAGCAACACCAACAGCCAACAAAAGGCACTCAGGGAGCCGGCCAGTGCAGGCGGGTGGAATCCAAGTGACATCAGGGTGAAGCTGGTGCTTCCCGGCCAAGAGACTGTGGCTGCAGGAAGCAGAGGAGGCTAAGTGGGGGTGAAGAAGGGTCGGGGTTGGGAAAACCTATTATCACTGGTTACCGGTTGTTCTGTCTCCTGCCGGAAGCTCTGTGAAGCAGCTTTCTCACACCCCCTGTTCGCTGATCTCCAATAGGAGTCCAAGATGGCGTATCCGTGCTGCGGTAGCTGATAGGGGACCTCTGCAGGTATCTCTCCTCCCTCTCTGTTCTCAGTCAGTTTCTTACTCCTTTCAGTGCTTGGCTGAGTTCTTTATCTCTTCGTTTGATGCTTAGGGTTTCAGGATTGACGTGTGACTCTGTTTGAGTTAGTTTTTCTGATCTTTGCTGTGGAGGGATTGCGTGGTGCTTCTAACTGTAGCACCATGTTATCCAAAAGTCCTGCTTTTTGATACTTTAAAGAAGTCTTTTGCAGCAGATTTGCCTAATACAATATGTCATTTTATTTCTTGACTGCTACGTCGATGGATGTTGACTGTGGATCCAAGTAAAAATGAAGTCCTTGACAATTTCAGTGTTTTCTGTTTGTCATGATGTTGCTTATTTATCCAGTTGTGTGGATTTTTGTTTTCTTTATGTTGAAGTAGTCCATACTGAAGGCTGTAATCTTTGATTTTCATCAGTAAGTACTTCATGTCCTCTTCACTTTCAGCAAGCAAGATTGTGTCATCTGTACATCCCATGTTATTAATGAGTCTTCCTCTAATCCTGATGCCACTTTCTTCTTCGTATTGTCCATCTTCTCAGATTATTTGCTCAGCATACAGATTGAATGAGTATGGTGAAAGGATAGCACCCTGATACACACCTTTCTTTTTAACCACACAGTATCCCCTTGTTCTGTTCAAACGACTGCCTCTTGATCTGTGTACAGGTTCCTCATGAGCACAATTAAGTATTCTGGAATTCCCATTCTTCACAATGTTATCCATAATTTGTTATGATCCATACAGTCTAATGCCTTTTCACAGTCAATGAAACACAGGCAAACATCTTTCTGGTATTCTCTGCTTTCAGCCGTCTGACATCAGCAATGATTTCTCTCATTTCACATCCTCTTCTGAATCTGGCTTGAATTTCTGGCAGTTCCCCGTCTATGTACTTACTGCTGCAACAATTTTTTAATTATCTTCAGCAAAATTTTACCTGAATGTGATATTAATGATATTGTTCAATTACCTTTCTTTGGAATGAACACAAATAGAGATATCTTCCAGTTGGTAGCTGTCTTCCAAATTTCTTAGCATAGACTAGTGAGAGCTTCCAGCATGGCACCCATTTGTTGAAACATGTAATCGGTATTCCGTCAATTCCTGGAGCCTTGTTTTTCACCAATGCCTTCAGTGCAGCTTGGACTTCTTCCTTTAATACCATCTGCTCTTATATGCTACCTCCTGAAATGGTTGCATGCCAACCAATTCTATTTGGTACAATGGCTCTGTATTCCTTCCATCTTCTTTTGATGCTTCCTGCATCATTTAATATTTTGCCTGTAGACTCCTTCAATTTTGCAACTGGAGGCTTGAATTTTTTTTTTTTTCCCAGTTCTTTCAGCTTGAGAAATGCTGAGTGTGTTCTTCCCCTCTGGTTTTCTAACGCTAGGTCTTTGCATATTTCATGATAATACTGTGTGTTCTCATGCTGCCCTTTGAAATCATCTGTTCAGATGTTTTACTTCATTTCTTCCATTCACTTTAGCTACTCTACTTTCAAGATCAAGTTTTAGAGGCTCTTCTGACATCCATTTTGGTCTTTTCTTTCCTGTCTTTTTAATGACCTTTTTCTTTCTTCATGTATGATGTCCTTGATGTCATTCCACAACTCGTTTGGTCTTCAATCATTAGTGTTCAATGTGTCAAGTCTGTTCTTCAAATGGTCTGTAAATTCAAGTGGGATATACTGAAATTTGTACCGTGGTTCTCATGGACTTGTTTTAATTCTCTTTAGCTTCACTGTGAACTTACAGATGTGTAATTGATGGTCTGTTCCACAATTGTCCCCTGGCCTTGTTCTGACTGATGATATCGAGCTTCTCCATCATTTATTGTCACAGATGTAGTCAATTTGATTCCTGTGTATTCCATCTGGGGAGGTCCACGTGTATAGTCACCATTTATATTGCTGACAAAAAGATTTTTCCAGTGAATAAATTGTTGGTCTTCAAAATTCTATCACGTGATCTCAGCATCATTTCTATGACCAAGGCCATATTCTCTAACTACCGATACTTCTTCTTTGTTTCCAACTTTCACATCCCAATCATCAGCAATTACCAGTTAATGCATCCTGATTGCATGTTTGATCAATTTCAGACTGCAGAAGTTGGTGAAAGTCTTCAATTTCTTCATCTTTGGCATTAGTGGTTGGTGTGTAAATTTGAATAATAGTCATATTAACTGGTCTTCCTTGCAGGCGTGTGGATATTATCCTATCACTGACAGTATTGTACTTCGGGATAGATCTTGAAATGTTCTTTTTGACAATGAATGTGATGCTGTTTCTCTTCAATTTGTCATTCCTGGCATAGTAGACGATATGATTATCTGATTCAAAATGGGCAATACCAGTCCATTTCAGCTCACTAATGACTAGGATATTGATCTTCAAGTGTTCCATTGAGCATACTAAGGGTATAATAATCTTCCCCAGGCCTCACTTCATCATTCCCATAATTCCAATAATGTAGCTGTATAGACACTGAAATTATTATTGTAATTATTATAAAAATCTGTCTCAATAGAGTCTAAATGATAGCAACTTTATCATTTTATCTTAAAGTCTTCCATTATAATGTATGCCATTGGCTAGCTAAGACAATTCTTTCCTTTTATCTGGAATTAGCATGTTAGGAATTGATTCCACAAGCTCAAACCTTAATACTTGTAGCTACATAACCTAAATATATTAACTGAGCCCTTTCCAGATACCAATACCAATCCTATCCCCAGGTGTGAAGAAGCTTAATGCTGCTGGGCTGCCATTAACTCAGTTTTGTTTTTGGTTTCACATAATTTTACTGCTCCTCTTTCTTAATGTCTATATTTTTCATTAAATCATTCAAGAAAAGCTGCAAGAAAGTATTACGTGCTAGACTAGAGACAGAAAATATATGACATAGTTACTTCTACTCCTACAACTAGGGCCCACAACAGACATCATTAACCAATCATACCACTTCTGCTAATATGATCAGAATCCTTTTCAACATACTATCCTATGTAGTTACTAACTAGGAGTTGAATTATAAGTTGAAATCTACTTAAGATCCCTGTGCTAGATTTGGAGAATGATAAGTGAAAAATATCCTGACTGACCACAATGAATAGTGGGGAACAGACCAATAAGCCACTAGATATTATACAGTGCTTTATATGTTACCATAGATTTGAGCATAAAAATGGTAACCCATTACAAGACTAGGAGTTGGGAAGGAAGATGAGAGACTAATTGTTATGGATTGAATTGTTTCCCCTATACATGTGGATGTAATCCCATTTGGGAATAGGGTGTTCTTTGTTAGGTTAATGAGGCCATGCCAGTGTAGGGTATGTCGTAAACCAATCAATCACTTTTGAGATTATAATGGAGCAGGATAGGCAAAGAGACAAGGAAGCACAAATAGGGGAAGATAGACGTCATGTGGAGATCTCCAAGGAAAGCTGAGAGAGTGAGACAAGGATTTTCGCCCATAGCAGACTGTGAGAGCCTTCCCCTGCAGCTGATAACCTGAATTTGGACTTTTAGCCTCCTAAACTGTGAGAAAATAAATTTCTGTTCCTTAAGGCCACCTATTTGTGGCATTTCTGTTATAGCAGCACTAAGAAACTTAGCAACTAATGAAAGCTCTTTTCAGACGAGGTAAAGCCTGAGTTCAGTTTAGAGAGGCAGGTAGGAATTAACCTGGTGAAAAAAGATAGGTGAAGGGCACATCAACTGCTTGGAGGCAGTACAGTGTGCAAATCTGATTAGACCCGAGGAGGCATGACTCCCCTGGAGAAGACCAGGATACCTCAGTGTGGCTGGGGTCAGGGAGTTGTGAAGGATCTGTCATAGTCAAAGCATAGCCAGTTCCTGAATGCCTGGTGATTGACATTTCATCATAAGGCAATGGGAAGCCACTGACGGATTTAAAACAAGAAACTCCTAGTGCAGAAGGATTATTTCGGCAGCAGTGCGGAGGGAGGATTAGAAGGAGGTAAAGCAGGAAATTGGGAAACCTGTAGGGAGGCTTTTGTATTAATTGAGAGGAATGATGAGGGGAGTGATCATTCACAGGGGCTTTTAAGAAGGCCTGATTGGTAGTTGATTGATAGACAGTCTGATTGGGGCTCTGGTGGCACAGTGGTTAAGCGTTTGGCTGCTAACCAAAAGGTCAGCAGTTTGCATCCACCAGTTGCTTCTTGGAAACCCTGTGGGGCAGTTCTACCCTATCCTATAGGGTTGCTGGGAGTTGGACTCGACTCCATGGCAACGGCTTTGGGTTTAATTGATAGTACTTGGTTACTCGTTGGCCACAATGAGAAATGGAAAAAGAGAAGTCGAAGGTGAATTTCATGTACATAATCTGGGGCTTGGTTTTGTCCCTGAATCTCAGAGTTGCTTGCACTGGTCTCTAACACTTCGTTTGAACTTCCATCACCTGCATGCCAGCTGCTCTAAGCTCCTAGGGTTTTCTTAACTGTTAGAACCTCATCATTCAATGTCTTGCTGAACTTTAAAAATCTCCCATAATCTTGGGCTTAGTTTGGACCCAGGGTTAATTGTACACATGACCTAGTTGTCCTTCTTCTGGTAGCCTGGTCTTTCCACTAGCTTTGATTTTTCCTTCAGGCACATTAAAAAAATCAAGGCTCAAGTCTCTGGTCTTGTTATTCTGGTGTTGGAGCCACTAGTCTCTGCCCTACATGACGTGGTTGTGAAGAGTCCCCATTCTGGCCTCACCTGGGGTTTAGCCCATCCAGTTACCATCCCATTTGCAACCTTCGAAAGGAACTTTTCTATTAAAAAATAGGAAGTAACTGGCCTTTAGTCTACAATAATTTCTTTATTAAAGGATAAGAATGAGATAATAGAGGCAGGCAACTACCTAGCCCATTTGCAGGAACTGTATTTTACTTTTATAAGTACAGTCTGCAGAATCATAAAGCTATTATAAAGAGTAATAGAGAACAGTTACCATCACCTCCTGCAGACAAGCATCTTGAAAGGGAAAATCAGAACCTGTGGCTTCCACAGAGAATGTTTCTTTTCGTGTCAATTAGACTTTCCCTGAATTATTGACTGCAGTTGCAGATAGTTTATTTAAAACATAACTGCGCATTTACCAGCTATTAGAAATCAGACACAGATTGTTCTGTAACTCGCTGCAAGTTTTTTTCAGCCAGGTCATGCCTAATCTCTCCATTTTCATTTCACCAGCATACCTTGTGCAGAAACCAGAATTTTCTAACGTTGTTTGCACTAAGAGATTCAGTTTTTGGAAACACTGGAACAGTTTATGAATACTTCTTGTTTGAGAATGAAATCTAACAAAAGGCTCAAGAGAAGCAAACACTTTATTTCTACTGCGGTCCCTCTCATGGTCCCTGTAATGTACATTGAATGTTAAGGTGTTGGTTTAATTCCACTTGCAAGAGTGAACCAGAAGGGTAGGGGATGCAGAGGAGGTGAAGGGGGCCACAGGTTGGCTGGAATGGGTTTTGAGAATTAAGAAAGTATTAGGGTCGTCTCCGATGGACAAAACATGTACCATTTCTTGGCAGTACATCTAAATGATCCTCAAAATTATCTTTTGAGAGGCAGTGCTTTGTATCAAACAGGGCACTGCACATGAATCAACAGGACAAAGTTGATTGCGCCTTCAAAGTCCACTTACCAGAGAAGCAATCGTGAATAGTCATATAACCTCTCTGAACCATATTTTTTATTTGTAAGTTTGGGAAAATGCTGGCTGCCTTATGTATTTTATTGTGAGTATCGAACAAAAAAGCATGTGAAATATGATGTAAGTGCTAGATATAACCACTTTGTTGTGCAAATTGCTATTATGGTGATTTGTAGAGAAATTAATACACAGTGAATGTCCCAAAACATTGCCAGATCCTGTGCCATCTTCCTGATCTCATGATCAATGGTATGTTTGAGTCCATTGTTGCAGCTATTGTGTCAATCCATCTCATTGAGTTTCCCTCGTTTTTGTCGGCCCCCTACCAACGTGAAGTCCTCTTATAGCCATTGATCTTTCCTGATAATCTAAGGGAAGTGAGTCGAAGTCTTACCATCCTCAATTCTAAGGAACATTAGTAATATGTAACTAAGGAATTACAATGCTTAAATATAAACATAAATGCATATATAAACACAATTACAAATATAAATATAAATAGATACCTGAAAAATTGTAATACAGAATTGGCATAAATTCTGTGAAAACATTAAACTGTTTCTAAATGTGATATCCTTATTTATTAAACTCAATTAGAAAATTACTTTAGCTAGTCCACTATTCATTATGGGACCCCAATAGATTTATTTGCCTTTTTTCTGTTTGGAATTTGAAGCTGTTCATGGCATTTCTTTCTCATACTTCTTTTCACCTTTACCTACTTCCTTTGAAAATTAGGGCCTGACCCGTCCCAGTTTATTTTGTGGAGAAGATTTTCCTGCGTGGTTTTAGGTCTTTGGGAGAGCATGTTGTATTGTACTCATTTTGTCAGCTGCTAACAAATGTGGTGGTAGGGCAGGGAAAGTAATGGTTTAGAGCAAGTTGATTCAAATAATGACGGGTAATCAAATACAGATTTATTCTTGTTCAAAATGCTATTTGCTTCTTTGCAAAAGACATTTATTTATTTATTATGTATTACTTTTTTATTTGTAAGTACTTTATTGAAGTATAATTGACATACAATAAAATGCACATCTTTAGAGTACAAAATTTGAAAAGTTTTTGCATATGTATACACCCAGAAAACCATATTCATCACCTCTAAAAGTCTCTGTGTCGTCCCTTTGTCAGTTCTCCTTCCCACACCTCCCACCCTTATTCCATCCCCCCCAGGCACCACTGATCTACTTTCTGTCACTAAATATTGGTTTGCATTTTCTGTAATTTTATTTAAATGGAGACATACGGTATGTATCCTTTTTTGGGTGGTGGGTTCTGGTATTTTTTCTTTAGCATAAATATTTTGACATTCATCCATGTTTAAAATGGCTAAATTTAAAGACTGAACATAAAAACTACTGTGAAGTGTCTCTGCATAATTCTCTCCACCCTACTTCCATTAAACAAAAAACAAACAAACCATTGCCATTGAGTCGATTCCAACTCATAGTGACCCTACAGGACAGAGCAGAACTGCCCAATAGGGTTTCCAAGGAGGACCTAGTGGATTCAAACTGCCAACCTTTTGGTTAGCAGCCGTAGGTCTTAAACCACTGTCTGACCAGGGCCTATTTCCATAGGAGTGTATTTATGACTTTATCAGATAAAGTATTTATCACAATTTGCCTTGGAATTTTGGACTAATTTTTTTTTTTTTTTGTCATTGTTGTGGTTGTTTTTCTTGCAAAGTTATGATCCCCAACAGTGTAAGAACTACATCCTTTTTTTTTAATCTTTGTATTGTCCACTAAGCATATTGCATTTTTAACATGGCCAGTAAATATTTGCTGATTCAAAACCAAAAAAACCAAACCCTTTAACCCTTTGCCATCGAGTCGATTCCAGCTCGTAGTGACCCTACAGGACAGAGGACAACTGTCCCATAAGATTTCCAAGGCAGAAATCTTTATGGAAGCAGACTGGTGGCTTTAAACTGTCGACATTTTGGTTAGCAGCTGAGTGCTTAACCACTGCACCACCAGGACTCCTATTTGCTGATTGGAAAGGTTTATTTACTATTAGACAGTAGTTCCAATCATTATTCTTAATTTTTGTGTGAATAAGATGTCTAATACAAATACTAGTGACCATTTCTGCCTCAGGTAACCCTGAACAAGGATAGATCAGCTTAAAAGTTAGAGTGCTGTAATGGAAAGACCAAATTTGGAGTTGGATTTTGTGCAAATCATACATGAATTAATCATTCTGAGCCATATTTTCTCACTTATAAAATATGAATAATATATACTTTATTTCCTTCTGTTGTATATCTTACTAATCACAGTATTATTTATCTGATTATTGAAGCTAGAAATGTAAAAGTCATTCTTGTTGGGGCCATCAGTTCCTAAGTCCTTCTCTTCATCTCTTATCCCTTGGTTCTTTCCATTCTTACCTGCAATGGCTTTATTCAGACATAATCATAACCAGTCTAGACTACTGCAATAGTTTCCTACCTGGTCATATTTCTTCTCTGTTCTGTCAGAACAGTATTTCTATTTTTTACTTTTTAATTTTTTTTTAATTGTACTTTAGGTGAAGGTTTACTGAAAAAATAGTTTCTCATTAAACAGTCAGTACAGATATTGTTTTATGACATTGGTTAACAACCCCACTACATGTCAACACTCTCCCTTCTCGACCTTGGAGGACCTTTTCTTTTTTTGCAGGGGGGAAAATATACATAGCCAAAGACACACCATTTCAAAAATTTCTACGTGTACAATTCAATGACATCGATTACCTTCTTCCCAGTTGTGCTGCTATTCTCACTATCCTTTTCCAAATTATTCCATCACCATTGTCTTCAACTCACTGCCCGCTAGGCTTCCCATCAAACCTTTTGAGTTGCTGTTGTCACTTTGATCTCACATAGATAATTTTTTTTTTGAACTTTAGATGAAGGTTTACAGAACAAAATAGTTTCTCATTAAACAGTACACATATTGCCTTATGACAATGGTTAACAACCCCACGACATGTCAACACTGTCCCTTCTCAACCTTGGGTTCCCTATCACCAGCTTTCCTGTCCCCTCCTGCCTTCTAGTCCTTGTCCCTGGACTGCTGTGCCTCATTAGTCCCATTCTGTTTTATGGGGCTATCCAATCCCCAGCTGAACGGTGAACCTTGGGAGTGACTTTACCACAGAGCTAAAAGGGTGTCTGGGGGCCATACTCTCGGGGTTTCTCCAGTCTCTGGTCTTTTTTGTGAGTTAGAATTTTTTTCTACACCTTCTCCAGTTCTGTCCAGGACCCTCTGTTGTGATCTCTGTCAGAGCAGTCAGTGGTGGTAGCTGGGGACCGTCTAGCTGTACTGCACTCAGTCTGGTGGAGGCCTTGGTAGCTGTGGTCCATTAGCCCTTTGGACTAAACTTTTCCTTATATCCTGTTCTCTTCATTCTCCCTTGCTCCCGTAGGGGTGAGACCAGTGGAGTATCTTAGATGGCTGCTCACAGGCTTTTAAGACCCCAGACACTATTCACCAAGGTGGAATGTAGAACATTGTCTTTATAAACTGTGTTATGTCAATTGAGCTAGGAACAGTATTTCTTAAAAGCTATTTGAATCTTGTCTTTCAATGTCTCTCCATCATGTTCCAGATAACATTCAACCTCATTAATTTATCACCCAGATCCTTCTAATCTGACTCCTCCCTTTTTGTGGCTCCAACTTCTGCTACTCTCTGGCAGAAATCTGTCTTTTCAGCCAAAGTGCTCAACTCTAAATCTCCTCCTCCAACATCTGATGCAGATTTGAATTTCCATGTCTCTGCACACACTGTTGGGTACTTTCATACCATCCAGTTTCTTCTTCACCAAGTTGGTCATTACTCAGCAAATATCACTTCCTCTAAGAAGTTCTGATCCTGAAATTTAATTTAAATGCACAGGTACATATATCATATCACTATGTATAGCTGTGCTCTGTTGAAATGCTTTTTTATTGGCTTTTTCTCCATTAGATTTCTTGAGGGGAGAATTTCTGAGTTGTCAACCTTTGCCTTCTCAAGGTCTAGTGCAATGCCTGTAAATTTTTAATAACATATATTTTATCAGTATAGATTGTCAGTGCTTTGGATATACATATGAACTATGAGAAAATATAAATAAATGAATTAATTGTGATGCAATAGATAATGAAATAGAGATGATTTACTCTAATAATTAAAATCTTTTATGCACCACTCAAGAAAGTCAGTCAGAATGTCTATTATAACTATATATTATTGGCACATAGTAATGACTCTAAGTTTGTTGAATTAAAAACATTTTGTAAGTTGTTAAGAGCTGTATAAAATATAAGAGCTTTCTGTATTTTTTGGAGATAGAAGTATTGAAAAATTTACTAACCAAAGACTGGCTACTCAATTTTTCAGTTGCTTATCAATAGATGATAATGGATTTCTTTCTCTGAAGAGTCTTTTACAAATATTATATATAAAAAACCCATTGCTGTAGAGTCGACTTACAGGGACCCTGCAGGACGGAGTAGAGCTGCCCCACAGGGTTTCCAAGGAGCAGTTGGTGGATTTGGACTGGTGGCTTTTGATTAGCTGTCAAGCTCTTAACCACTGTACCATCAGGCTCCAATATTATATATTGGAATGAGTTCCGTTCCTAAATGTGTCTTTAAGTAGAAGTTGTGCATAAGTTGGACCGGTTAAGTACAGCTAGTATCTAAAGTCAACTAGTCAAATTTTTGTCTTGGTGTATAGTATATAGTGTGCTTTTCTATGCATAAAAAACATTAAAAAAAACATTTCCAGATACATCAAAACATCTTTAACGTAAGAATACAGTAATAATAATAATAATGTTTTGATGTATGTCGCAAAGTAGCACCTGTTTGTTGTTACAAACTTTGTATGTATCTTGGATTTTAAATATAACAGGCTTTACAGAGCTTGGTTCATAACTGCAGGTTGTATGTAAGTCAGACATTTGTAACCTGGGGACCACGGATATATATGCAGTAGGACGTTGCCTGAAAGGAAGTTATGCGGCGTGTGACTGTATATCTATCTATCTATATATATACACATACACACACACATGCCCACACGTATATACAGTCATGTATATATGTATTAAAAAAAAAAAAACAAACCCCTTGCTGTCGAGTCGATTCTAACTCATAGTAACGCTATAGGACAGAGTAGAACTGCTCCATAGGGTTTCCAAGGAATGGTTGGTGGATTTGAACTGCAGACCTTTTTGGTCAGCAGCTGAACTCTTAACCATGGTACCACCAGGGCTCTCTCTCTCTGTCTATATATATATGTATATAAATAATCAGGGATAGCTGAGATATATAGTGCAATAGGTAGAAAATTACAGAATTGACATAACCATTGAAATGGTTGAACTTCTTTTTCATCTGCATGTTAAAATAGGAGAGCTGAAAGAGTAAAAGTTACTATTTGCATATCTTTTTCTTCTGGTGATTCCTATTGGACATTATGTTAAAAAAAACTATCTTTTTTTTAAAGTTTGCTTGGAGTTTTTTTGTTTGTTTGCTTTTTGGGTTTTCTCATGTTATAAATATGGCAGAAGAATGATACAACATAATATTTTTGGTGTTGAAAATAATTTGTGAATAGCAAAGATAATTCAACCATACTAACCAACTAGAAAACTTTCAAAGCTTTTATCTCTTAATTAGAATTCATCAAGATAATGAGTTTTGGACTCATTCATTTTAAGTATTTATTGCCAAAAATAAGGTATGACCAGATAGCTGTCACATTCTAATCTTTAAAGTAAAATAGAACAAAATTGAGAATATAAAGGTGAAGATTTTCCTTTTTTGAGACTAGATGTTTGATAGATTTTTCTGGTTGCAAAACATCATAGTTAATATTAAAAGAAACCAAACCAAACTTGTCGCTGTAGAGTCGATTCTGACTCACAGTGATCCTGTAGGACAGAGTAGAACTGCCCCACAGGGTTTCCAAAGAGTGGCCGGTGGATTCAAACTGTCCAACTTTAGTTGCCATTTAGAATGTTTTCTATTAATTTTACTTTTAAAAATCATCTGGATGTGTTTAGTGACCTTTTTTGAAAAAAGTAGAAATTTAATATAATACCATAAAAAAAGTACTTTTTTTTTTTTTTTTAAACTCAATGCTGATGAGGTCATCTAAGTGTAGTGCTTTCACTGTGGTGAATCAAAGTGATGAAATGGGATCCATTTAATGGGTCACAAAGCTGGATGGGGAAGGTCCCCTAAAGCTATAAATAAGATTCGACTTTAATGGTCACCTTAGTTATTCTTCACTAAAAAATAATTGTCAAAAATAAACTCATTCAACTCTAGTTACTTTACAGAGTAAAATCAGCTTCCAGTTAATAATTGCATTTTCCTATCAAATACAGACTAAAATTATCTGTGATATTGGGTAACGTTGCCAAAATATCATTAATAAACAGTCCTGATTTGTTAAACATTTAATATAAGAAATTTTAAAAAACAGACAGAAATCAATACAAAGAGAAAATCTGTGTTGAATTAGATAGGGGAAATTTCTTTATTTTCCCATACAATTGGAGCTATCGTATGGATATAGAGTATGTATTTCTTTTTTTGTTTGATTGTTTGCAGGGGAGAAGTTTGGCTTACGAATATTCTAAATACTGTGTCATCTCTTTGAGTTTGGGTGATAATAGTTTTGGTTTCTCTTTTACCCCTTTAGCTTTGCCTTTCTTCATTACTCTTAGCATTTCCTTTTCTCCTTCTCTTTCTCCCTTCTTCTCTATCATGTCCTTCTCTGGCTTCTCTTTCTATTATTTTCCTGCTAATCTTTCTCTGTGCACACTACTTTTCCAGAGCCAATTCGTCTCCCAGAGTGGAAAGGACTGCTAATCTCAGGGAGAGGAACTTTGCCCCATGGAGCTGTTCTGGTCAGATAAGCAGACAGCTGCTGACTGGACAGAGCAAGCTTGGCTTCCCTCCCTCCTGGACTGAACTGAGCAGCAGCTGCTGAGCCACCTGATGAGGGAGCAAGAGGCACGCCAAAGCTGGGAATGTTTGGGAGTGGGATAAACATTTCAGAGAGTCCAAACCTAAATAGGTTTTGCTTGAGTTGGTCATTTCGCCACAGGTTTCTCTCTTTGGCTGCTGTTCAGTATATTCCTAATGGATTTGCAACGACAGCTAAACAAGTGCTATCTCATGTACCTAAATTTTGAAAACATAAATCTTCCTCAGCAGGTTCTCATGAAACACCCCCTCTATTAACAGCAGGCCTCCCATGGTATCCTATTACTGCTCTTTGTTGAAAAATGGCCCAGAATTTGATTTGATGTATTTCGAACATTTCACAGCCAGTAGGACTTGTCAAAATGGTAAGTTAAACACAGTTCATTGGTTTAGGTACACAACAGGCATTATAATTATGGAATTATTTGTATAGTTCTTTGCCAATGAAGAAGATGCTTCTGACCCAGCAGCTGTGTGC
This sequence comes from Trichechus manatus latirostris, assembly GCF_000243295.1. NCBI lineage: Eukaryota > Metazoa > Chordata > Mammalia > Sirenia > Trichechidae > Trichechus > Trichechus manatus. The sequence continues at coordinate 179,226 of NW_004444282.1, read as the reverse complement.
AGTTGTGGCCAAATCTGCTAATCAGTGACCCTTGCTGGTTGAATCACTGTTTGCATACATGACTTAGCTTAATGACTGAGGCTGGCGCCTTGCTTCTGGCTGCTTTTCACTAATGTTCTTTCATTTTCTCCATAGGACTAGGCTATTACCATATGTAGACAAGGCCTATGAAAAGATTTCTTTTTTTTTAAATGAGAGAATTTTCTGAGAAGAAATAATATTACATGAAAATGGATGAAATAATTTGGATAGATCAGTAGTTCTCAAACTTGAGCATGCGTGAGAATCCCCTGGAGGGCTTGTGAAAATGGAGATTGCTGGGCCACACCCCTAGCGTTTCTTATCCAGTGGGTCTGAGGTAGGGGGCCTGAGAATTTGTCTTTCAGACACATCCCCAGGTGATGCTGATGTTGTTGGTCCAAGACTACACTTTGAGAATGCCTGGGATAGGTAAGTGGATTACCCTACAGTCCCCACAGGTGCACCTCACGCTCTGGTCCACTGTAGGTTTGATTACTGCAATTGACACTCAGAATCTTGCCATCACTCATTGACCCTTCTAACATCATTTTTTATAACTAGAGGACATGCTTCAGGCTGTTTTTATAGGTTCGTAATCTATCCTCATTCTCCTTTCCCCGGCATTTCTGGAATGTTTCACAGTGATTCATTTTCCTCACACAGTGTGCTGTGTATGACTTTTCTCTCAGAGGAAAATAGTTATGTCCTTTGAAGACGGACTGGGCTATAGGAGCTTGTTAGTGGCTCTGTCTCTTTGGAATGCTCAGCTGGGCACCCAGACAGGGCTAATCAAAGTGTTTGAGTAAACGGGAGCAGCATGTCTATTATCTCAGTCCTGCTTATTGAGAAGGTTAGTAATGTTAGAGATTCTGATTTTAAGTTTGGCATGGAGCTTGAAGCCTCTTTGCGGATGGTATGCCAGTGTGTAAAAACGATGTATTGATTTTCTTAATCTTTTTTTAAATCTCCCTGTCTAGTCCTGAAAAGGTCTGATAAAGTCACTTCCTTTAGTTTGAAGCTGTTAATGAGGATGTTTGCAGCATATGTGATTTGTCTGGGCACTTGACAATTTTGAGTTGTATCCTAGGCTCTTGTCATTTTGTTAAAATAATTAATTACTGGCTAAATGTTATTTAAAAGAGCTACTGCCAGAACAAAACCAAAACCAAAACCAGACCTGTTGCTGTTGCATCAGTTCTGACTCATAGTGACCCTATAGGACAGAGTAGAACTGCCCCATAGAGTTTCCAAGGAGCACCTGGTGGATTTGAACTGCCAACCTTTTGGTTAGCTGCTGTAGCTCTTAACCACTATGCCACCAGAGTTTCAGTGGAGAGTGAATTAAAGGTATTCCTTGAAGAATATTGGGGGATAACTTTGAAGAGCCACAAGTAACTAGATTTCACGTTCCTTGAGGGTAAAAGCCACGTCTTCTTCCTTTCTCCATCATCATAATCGTTCCTTGCAAATGCCCGTAATACATTGCCCCTTTCTCCTGCCATATAATTGCTTGGCTAAACTGCCTTTTGTTAAGTCCAACTACCTCCCTAAACTCCACGTTACATGACTTAAATGGGCACTGAAATTAACTGGAAATTCTATTCCATACTGTTTTAGTTCCCTAATGCTGTCATAACAAAAATACCATAAGTGAGTGGCTTTTAGGACAGAATTTTATTTTCTCACTGTTAAAGAGACTAGAAGTTCAAATTCAGGGCGTTGGCAGGGGAAGGTCCTTCTTTGTCTTCATGAACCTCTATAGCCCTGGGAGTTTCCTGGTGTGCCTTGGCTTGTAGGCAAATCCTCACATGGTGTCTGCCTTTTCCCTATCTGTGTCTTCGTGTCTATTCTGCCCTTTTTTATAAGACACTACTCAGAAAGGATTAGGTTATGATCCACACTACTCCAGCATGGCCTCATTAACATAACAAAAGAAAAACCCTATTTCCAAACAAGGTCATATTCTCAGGTACAGGGTTTAGGACTTCAACATCATTGATAAGCAACATCATGATAAACGGAGAAAAGATTGAAGTTGTCAAGGATTTCATTTTTACTTGGATCCACCATCATTGCCCATGGAATCAGCAGTCAATAAATCAAATGACATATTGCATTGGGCAAATCTGCTGCAAAAGACCTATTTAAAGTGTTAAACAGCAAAGATACCACTTTGAGGACTAAGGTGTGCCTGACCCAAGTCATGATGTTTTCAATAGCCTCATATGCATGTGAAAGCTGGACAATGAATAAGGAAGACTGAAGAAGAATTAACACATTTGAATTATGGTGTTGGCGAAGAATATTGAATATACCATAGACTGCCAGAAGAATGAACAAATCTGTCTTGGAAGAAGCACAGCCAGAATGCTCCTTAGAAGCAAAGATGGTGAGACTTCATCTCACATACTTTGGACACGTTATCAGGAGAGACCAGTCCCTGGAGAAGGACATCATGCTTGCTAAATTAGGAGGTGAGTAAAAAGGAGGAAGACCTTCAATGAGATGGATTGGCACAGTGGTTGCAACAATGGGCTCAAACGTAACAGTGATTGTGAGACTGGTACAGGACTGGGCGGTGTTTCCTTCTGTTGTACGTGAAGTTGCTATGATTTGGAATGGACTGAAGGCACCTACTAACAACTCCAGCATGACCTCATTAACATAAAAAAAGAAACCTCCTATTTCCAAACAGGGTCACTTTCTCAGGTACAGGGGTTAAGACTTCAACATTATCTTTTTGGGGGACACAATTTAACCCATAATACATACCACTGATTAAATTCCCACTCCCAATAGATTACATACCTTCTCCTTCAAGCTTCCAACATCCTTTCCTAGGTAGTCCGGATGACCTTGAATCATAATAAAATAGAATTAATCAAATGGCTTATAACCTAAATCCTACTTTCATTCATATTGATGTTTTCTGTTTTTATTATATAGGAAAAAAAAATGCCTACTTGGAACAGAGGCAAACCCCATCCCTAGGCTCTGTATCCCATTATCTTTCACTCTCAAGAATTTTAATGGGCTTGTTTTTATCTCTTTCTAGTACTACATCTATTTCTACATTTCAAACAGATTTTTTCCCTTAGTACACAAAATGTTTGATCAGCTCCCGTAAGAGCAAACTGTCTTTCTTGATCACTCCTCCCCTTCCATGATCCAGTGCTCTGTTTCCCCTTTACATCAAATTTTCCCCAAACAGCGATTAATAATCTCTCGTTTTTAAAATCACCCATTTGTTCTAAACCATTGAATTTTCACTTATGCCTCTTTTTACATTAAAATGTCTCCTGCCAAAGTCACAGATGATTTCTACATAATCACAGCAATAGGCATCTTTTCTGCTGTCATCATACTCTGCTTTCAGCCCCTTCTCTTGGCTTCTTTGATACCACAATATTCTACTTTTCTCTCTTGCTAACAGCTCCTTCTCAGGTTCCTTTGCTGCTCTCGTGTTCTTTTGCTGTTCCTTCTCAGTTTCCTTCTTCTTCTAGCTGAATTCTAAGAGTTGAGTGGTCCAGGGCTGGGGCCTTGTCAATTCCTGTTCTTTACATATACTTTCTTCCTAGATCTTCTTATCTATTCAATTTTTGGCTAGTGGACTCCAAATTTGTTTCTCTAGCTATAAAATCTCCCCTGAGTTCCATGATTCCATAATCATATATCCTACTGTCTATTGGGAGCTCTTTTTTTTTTTTTTTTAAAGTATAGTAGAAATCTCAATGCTATCTAGATCAGAAAGGAAGCCTACAAACTATTTCTTTCCTGCAGTTATTCTCCATCACACCCACCATTTGCTCAAGCAAAGAGTTTCATCCTGATTCTTCCCTTTTCCTCAGGACTGGACCAATATAATCCCTCAAAAATCCAGTTTTACTTTGAAAATAATTCTTGAACCTGTCATTGTTTCTTCTATATCTACAGCCACCAACATAAACCAGGACTCCTTCTCTTCCCTGGACTAATGAAATTGCTTACTCATTTGGTCATTCTACCTCCACTCTCACTGTTCAATCCTCCCAGCTCCTTTTTGTACAAAGCATTATTGTAAGTTAATCTTTTAATAACATGAATAAGATCATGTTATCACTTTGCTCAAATCTCGTAATCATGATAATTGAAATAAAATTCAAATTCCTAATCATGGACTCCACTAAAAGATCTATATGATGTTGTCCTTACCTACTTATGTGATACCATTTCCTGCATCTCTACTACTCAGTAAGTATATTGTAGCCATACGGATCTTTTCTCAGGTTCTCAAAGAAGCCAAATCCATTTCATCTTTAGGCTCTTTAGACTGGCTCCTCTCTTTGCCGGGAATGCTCTTCTTTATGCTCTTAGTATGGCCATCTCCTTCTCAATTTAGGTCTCAATTTCATCCCCGTCAGAGAAACGTTCTGTGACCACCCTATCAATTTTCTACCAAAGCTTCATTATGTTAACATATTTCATTTTCTTTGTAGTGTTATCACCACTAAAATTATTTGGAAAGCTTGTTTTTATTTGAATTTTTGTGTGTCCCTCAGTGAAGTGTAAGCTACTCTCTGGTTTGTTAGCTTTTCTGCTTTCATGCTTTCCTTATATGAAAGCAGGATTACAAATGAATAGCTAGATGACGAAAGGCAAAATATAAAGTGCTTTCAATACACAAATTGCATTATAGATGCATAAAAATAATGTACAGCAAAGAATGTTGCTCTCTAATGGGAAGAGTTGATTGTTTAAGGTCATTAAAAAGTAACTCAAACTCCATTACATTAAAGAAAGAATCAGATTCCATTAGCCTAGGGCTAGGAGGTTGGCTGTTAATTAAACACTGCAGTGCTTGCCTGCATACTTAGTCCTTAAAAACCCACCTAAAAATCCCCTTGAAGTTAGCCAATGTAGACTAATCTTTGGCATATAATAAATAAGACTTTTACCTAATGAAATAATGGAGCTTGTGTATGATCATCAATGCATGCTAAAACATTACGAAAAATGTTGATGTGGAACTTTTTAATAGAAGAATTAGGCTAAGAGATTTAAGCATTATTAGCCTAAATGCTCACATCAATGTTAACATTACTAAAATCAGGAAAACCTGACATAATACACCTCCTGATATGATTAGAAGAAAACGTACAGTAATAACCCAGAAAACAACAAGAAAAACTGAATCAAATCAAGTCTCTAGATGTGATTACCAGGTAACAGAAATATGTAGGAATAGAGGAGTATATTGAACTATACTACAAGGATACAATCAGGTATAGCCAGAGTGCAGGGAATTCTATAGGACAAATGATCCAATTTCTTTAACAATAAATGATAAGAAAATAAAGGAGCTTAGGAAAGAGGAAAGTGAGACTAAGACAGAGAAAGGAACATAAGTGGAAACAATGAATTTATCCTTTTAAGAGTATGTGGTAGCTTCCAAGCTTCCAAATTGCTTCACTCAGGAAGACATTTGATCCAATGGTCTATATAAGGTATTCAAATTCAAGTCTAGGGATCAAAGTAAAATGGCTAATGACTATGTGACTAGTGACAAAATGAGAGAGAAAACAAACTAATTAAGGGGACACCTTTTTTGCCATTATAATCAATGTTTTACACGTGTTGCCTTCTTACCTTCATAAGTCCTCCCAAACTGTATGCAACTATTATTATTTCCACTTCACATATGAGGAAACTCAAGGTGAGTGAACAGAAATACATTTCTCAAGAACATATGGTCAGTAAAAGTAAGAATTAATATAAGAATTCATGTCTCGCTTACTCTAAATCTCTAAATCTAAATGTTCTTGATACTACATCTTGCCTTTGCAAATGCATTTGGGCACAGCAGGTGAGATACAAACACTGAACTAGGTAAGGAATTTATCCTAACATAGTTGAAATAACCACACATCATTACTGATTCATAGAACAAGCTTAATTTACTATGATTTACACCAAATCCTATCAATTCCGTCTTTTAGAAATCTCTAGAAAGCATCCTCCCATCTCTTTGTCACTTTGTTTATTCAGACCATAATGGGAATAATAATTCTATAAAAATATATGATTCTTGTTTCTGTATAGATTATCTATGTACATGGAATTCTTCCTAGTCAGCCCAAAGCATTCATCTGAGGATGAATAGTATGATTGTTACATCAAAAGTTCAAAAAGAACACATTAATAATCTGTTTCTGACAGCTAAAGTAGAATTTTTCAACAAGATACAACAAGCTAAACCCATTGCTGTTGAGTCGATTCCAACTCATAGTGACAGCTTTTTTTTCCAAAGATAGAGGATTTTTCAAATTTCTTTACATATTTTTTCCAATAGAAAAGATACATCTTATTTCTATATTTGGAAGATAAGGTATCAAGCTTCTCTTTCCTCTTCTCCACACCCCATCTTAGAGTCTGATCATTAGGTGGATAGTTCTAGTGGAATCCTTTTCAGAAATATTCAGATAGGTATGAAGGTTGCTGTCTTAGTCATCTAGTGCTGCTCTAACAGAAATGCCACAAGTGGATGGCTTTAACAAAGAGAAATTTATTCTCTCACAGTCCAGTAGGTTACAAGTCCAAATTCAGGGCATCAGATCCAGGAGAAGGCTTTCCCTCTCTGTCGGCTCTGGAGAAAGGTCCTTGTGCTGCATCAGTCTTCCCTGGGTCTGGGGACCAAGGTCTTGGTCCAAAGGACGCGCTCTGCTCCCGGCACTGCTTTCTTGATGGTATGAGGTTCCTATGTGTCTCTGCTAACTTCTTTTATATCTCAAAAAGATTGCATTAAGACACTAATCTTGTCAACCTCATCAGTTTAACCTCATCACAGTGATACAATTTACAACACATAAGGAGATCACATATAATCTCATCATAGTGATAGAATTTACAACACATAAGGAAATCACATCAGATTACACAATCATACGACACTGGGAATCATGACCCAGCCAAGCTGATAGATATTTTTGGGGGACACAACTCAGTCCCTGACAGTTGCCTAGAACACTGAGGCTACTAGCACACTTTCTCTACCTTATTTGGTAGAGTCTACAGACCTCTAGGGAGAAGTCTCAATATGGCATGTTTGATGGTCCAGTAGCATTGGTGGAAGTTGACTATATAGACGGGCATGAAAGAGTGATCCAGGTTGCAGAGACTCAAGGATTGACTTAATAAGATTGCACAGAGTTGTAGAGTTGGAAATTAAAGATTACCATAAGTAGAGACCATAGAATCTAGGAGTATAGCAGAAAAAGCCAGAGGGGATCAGATAAAACTGTGATCAATCCTGGGAGCACATTATTCTAGAAGTTCATTGCATTCACTCATTCAATTCAGTCATTCAACAAATTCAATTCAATTAATTCATTTAATTAATTCATTCAATTAGTACAGATACGTTGACAACTTACTAGGCTCTAGACAGTCTTCTAAGTCTCTTCACTCAAGAAACTTATAGTTGAGGGTGAGATGAGAAAGAAAATGAATGGATGAATGAATGAACAAATAACACAAACATTTCAAGGGTGAATTGATATAGTGTGTCTGCATGGGCATTTTGAATTAAATATTCAGGGGAAAATTTTCTGAGGTGGTAACATTAAAACTGAATCATTGAGCACCTGCATGATAAGAAAAAAAAAAGTTATTTTTTCATTCCAGGTAGAAGTGATAACTAATTCAGAAGTATAGGACGAAAATTACTTCAATGTATTCAAGGAGTCAAGAGAAGTTCAGTGACTCTGGGCCATCCTTTGCCATTGAGTCAATTCTGACTCATAGTCACCCTGTAGGACAGAGTAGAACAGCCCCATAGGGTTTCCAAGGAGCAGCTGGTGGATTTGAACTGCCAACCTTTTGGTTAGCAGCCCAAAGCTTAACCACTGCACAACCAGGGCCCCTCTGGGCCATAGAAGAGTGATATATGAGTTGAAAAAGTAGCCAGGTCCCAAATCAAATACTGTTTTACAAGTTGTAATGACAAATGTGGGTATAATCTGAATTCGATGGGAAGCCATTGGAGGATTTATGCAGAGTAGTGACATAATCTGATTAAAGGTTTAACAGATCACTGGGATTGCTGTGTGGTGAATACTTTGAATTATAAGAGTAAAAGCACGGAGACGGGTGATAAAGCTATTGCCCTGGATGAGGTGAAAGATGGTGGTGGTTTGGAATACAGAGGTAGTAGTGGAGGATGGTGCAGGGCCGGGCAGTGTTTCGTCCTGCTGTAGGTAGGGTCGCTATGAGTGAGAACCATCTTGATAGTACCTAACAACAACAACAGTGGAGATTGATTGATTAGGGATGTGTTAGAGGAGAAAAGGATTGATTAGGGATGTGTTAGAGGAGAGTCAATTAGACTTGCTAATGTAGAGTGTGACCAAAGAGAAAAAGAAGACAGATCTTAGATTTGGGATACAAACAATTAAGTGGCTGTTAATTGTTTCTATGGTGAGGATATTTACTGACATGGAGAAGACTGGAAGGAGTGGATTTGGGTGTGGTAAAAATTAATAGCTATTTTTGGTTTATGTTGATTTGAGATGTTTATGAGACATCCCAGTGAGGATGTCAAAGATGGAGTTGATTATACAAGTTTATGTCTCAGAAGTTGAAACTCAAGCTTGGAGGCAGAGTCTGATGATCAAGAAGCCACTGTAGGGTCCCTAGATCCAGCCTGCCTTGGCTTTAACCCTTTTCTAGACCTCTCCTCCCTCCATGTATCCATGCCCAATCTTAGACAGAAACAGAGGAAAGGATAAGGAATCTGAGAGAAGAGTAGTTTATCTAATAAACTTGTTGTTTATACTTTTTTATTGGATGAAGATTAACAGATTGCTCTAAAATTTAATTTTAGTTTTTATTTCTTGTTATTCAGCTGGTATAAATTCATGAAGATCAAATGAGTTAGAGATAAATGTTGAAGATAATTTTTCTTTTTACATTGCTGACAAACAGCCTAACTCAATTTGGCTTTTTAGGTTATTTTGATCAGTAGTAGTAGCCTGTACAGATATAGGTGTCTGGAACTTTTGGTTTCTTTCTCGAAATTGTACTAGCTGGTGTGGTTATTAAAGCAAGTCTTCTCAGATTGAATCCTGCCATGTAGTTACCTTGATATATATATTTACATTATACTAATAATTATGCAAATTGTTGGTAAGCATGATGAAGTCCCAGCTCTCTGTTCTTTCCAGCAATCTGACCCACATCTTCTATAAAGATGTAAAAACTGTATGAGTGGCAGCTTCAGGCCTCCTCATCTAACTTCACAAGGGGAAGGAGAGAGAGTCATTATTCGCATCAACAGCCCCAGGCTGATTCCTGTGAAGTGAAGGTCAGACATTCCTCCCTTCTCCAACCTTTTTACCAATTCCTGCTTGAGCCGTCCCTCCCACAGCACTCTCTACTCCTCTGTTGGGTTTGATAATTCATTGCAATGGCCACACACAACTCACAGACAATACTCATAATTATGGGGTTTGTTATATATTGAATTGTGTCCCCCAAAAATGTGTGTCAACTTGGCTAGGCCATGATTCTCAGTATTTTGTGATTGTCTACCATTTTGTCATCTGATGTGGTTTTCCTGTGTTGTAAATCCTACCTCTATGATGCTAATGAGGCAGGACTCAATCTACAATGTTAGGTTGTTTCTTGAGTCAATCTTATTTGAGATAGAAAAGAGAGAAGCTGATAGAGAGACAGGGGGACCTCATTACCACCAAGCAAGAAGAGCTAGGACCTAGGACCCCTGCACTGAGAAGCTCCTAGACCAGGGGAAGCTTGATGACAAGGAGCTTTCCCCAGAGCCGACAGAGAGAGAAAGCCTTCCCCTGGAGCTGACACCCTGCATTTGGACTTCTAGCCTCCTAAACTGTGAGAGAACAAATTTCTCTTTGTTAAAGCCATCCATTTGTGGTATTTCTGTTATAGCAGCATTAGATAACCAAGATAGAGTTTGTTAGGGTAGTACCAGGTTATAATTCAGGATCAGGAATGACTCAGGATAGAGATTTTTGGTCAGGACAGTTTCTCAGCCATGCCCACAGGCAGGTCTCTCCCTGGCCCTTGGGACATTGGTCCCTCAGGCCTCATGGGTCTTTTGGACCTCTTGGGCCTCTTGGGCCAGCTCAGCGTCTGCCATGCTTGGGCAAGTGTTACAAAGCTCTTTAGCTCCACTGGTAAGTGCCCAAAGGCACCCCACTCTGCCAACAAACCTCCCACCCAAAGGCAATCATCTCTCTCACTCCCTGGGCCAGGGAGCCTAGCTCCACCAAGAGCCCAGAGACACTCCACTATAACTGCCTTGCTCCATGAGCTGGGAAGCCCACTGCACTGTCTTGCACTGGTTTCCTGGTTCTGCTGACAACATGTCTCTGCTGCTGCTTCTCATTGTCTTGCACTGCCTTCAGTGTTACAATTCTCTCTCTGTTTCCTGCATCTAGGAATTACTCAGCACAGGAACCCCGGGCCCAAAAGACATGCTACACTCCTGGCTTTTCTTGGTGGTAGTGAGGTACGCTTTCTGCTTTGGGATTGGCTCTCTTTTTAATACTAGCAGGATGGCAAAATTGACTAATCCCCTTGTTAGGGTTCCATACATCTTATTTGCATGGTTCCACCCCACAGGGGTTCTATGCACTTTATTTGCATTATTAGCAAGACAATCAATCCCTTTGGTGAGTCACAAGCACCTTAGTTGCATAGTCATACCCAAACATTGTGTCACAAAATCATGTCAAGAAAAAAATATAAAAGCAATTCAATTCATTGTACCACAGAAGAGCTCATGCCAAATTAAAAATGCATTAATGTATTGTCTGAAGGATTTTCCATACTCTGGCAAGAGAATATAGTTTAGAAAATATTTCTAGACCTAAAGTGTTAATCTGAAGATGTTAGACTGCTGGGTTCATCAAATTGTTATATCCTATCATGAAAGAGTGGACTCACTTGTATAATGTTTCTAGTCGTTTATCTTGAACGTCACTTATTTCAAGAATTAAAAATTATTCTAACATTACTTACATTAATAAACCTTCTAGTACAAATTTAATAACAATATTTGAAACTTGTCCATAGCTGCTTAAGGAATAGAGAAATATGATTAGGGTTTTACAAATGCTAACTTAAGGTCATTCAGTGTGTGGATTAGTGATTAGGCTACTTCAAATGCTAACATATTACCCTAGAGAATAGACATAAGATAACTTACATACTGCACTGTTAAAATCAAATTATATTAAAATACAGACAATAGGACAGTCATGCAAGTTATAATATGTATTGTGTATATGTATACATGGAGCCCTGGCGGTGCAGTAGTTAAGAGCTTGGCTGCTAACCAAAGAGTCGGCAGTTCAAATCCACCAGCCACTCCTTGGAAACTCTGTGGGGCAGTTCTACTGTGTCCTGTAGGGTCACTATGAATTGGAACTAACTCGACAGCAATGGGTTTGGTTTTTTGGTTTTATATGTATACATATGTTTATATATATCTATATCTATATCTATATCTATATATATATATACAAGGTCCATGGGTGGTATAAATGGTTTGTGTTGGACTACTAACCTAAAGTTTGGCTGTTCAAACCCTCTCAGTGGTGTGCCATGGAAGAAAGCCCTGGTGATCTGCTTCTGTAAAAATTGCAGCCAAGAAAACTCTATGAAGCAGTTCTACTATGTAATGCATGGGATTGCTATGAGTTGGAATAGACTCAAAGGCAACTGGTTTGTTTGTTTTTTGTTTGTATGTGATATACATACATAATGTTAGCTTGTGACTTAGCCATAGACTTTTTTGTTACCGATGAATGGTAGGCTGGATTTTCTTCCCTCTTTCTTACCTTTCCTGGTCAACATGAAAGATTTGATTATACGAGGACAGACAACAAAGTCAGGATTTCTTTTTCTTCTCTAACTTCCCTCTTCCCTTCATCCTTTATGATCAAGCTCTCCATGCAGCCAGAACAAGATAGAGCTGAGAAATGGATAATCAGCCTGAAAAGTCTGAAGAACCAAACCTTGAGAAGGAAAAGCTAATACTACACCATCAGTCATAACTGTCATAACTGATCACCCTGAACTGTGTATAAACATTTTACTGCTTCCCCTGCCCCATAATTCTTCATGTTAGAGTGAGTGTTAAGAAAACACTCTCTAAGTCAACCCTGTTTTTCTCTTTCTCTTCTTACTGGTGAATATTTTGCTTTTGACAGAAATTTGGAAACCACAGCTAAGTTTTCCTCACGTTCCTTCTCTTTTGTCATAGTATCTGGCACACAGTAGGCACTCAACAAATGATCCCTACCCCCTTATGTGTCTTTTAAAAAAAATTCCCATGTAAGATCATTTGATTGTTATTACAGTCCGTTATCTGCTTTTAAAATTTGTCTTTTCTACTAGAATATAATTCAAAGGATAGCAGTCATATTTATCTCTTTCTCCATTTTATCCCCATAATGTCCAACACATAGTAAGAACACAAAAATCTTTTTATATGGTTGACTTGATCAATGGATTATGAGCTCCATGAGAACAGGAAGAATCTATCATCTTTGAAATGAATTTATCTACAGAATTCAGCAGGACGTCTGTCACGTACAAGCCTCACAATTATTGTGTGTTTAATGACTGCAAATGAATTAAAGACCTTTTATTTTGTGGTGCAAATAGTTAACACGCTCGGCTAGTAACTGAAAGGTTGGAGATTCAAGTCCGCCTAGGGCCACCTGTGAAGAAATGCCTGATGATTTACTTTGGAAAAAGCAGCCATTGAATACTCTGTGGAGCATGGCTGTACTCTGACATACATGGGGTCACCATGAGTTGGAATTGACTCGATGGCAACTGGTGTTTTTGAAATTTTAGATTTAGGATCAGTAATATTAGGAGATTAAAATGTTATACTTTAGAAAGGATTTTGTGGTGCTATTAGTTGTATTGTTTTTATTTATAAATTGAATTAAGTATATTTTCCTGATTCAAAATTTCAAATTTCTGTATGTATTCAAATGTAAACCACCACCATAGGTAGCCACTGAATAATGAAATAAGCAATTAATTCAGAGTATGAGAAACTATACTTTATCATTTCTGTACCACTTACTGGATATATGATCTTGCAAGCCACCTACAGTCGCTGAGTATCAGTCATCTTTTTTATTTTTCATTTTTAAAATACTACCGACAGTACATATACAGTATGAATGCAGCATCATTTGTGAAAATAACTAGTTCGATGTTCGTTAGACAGTAAATATGAAACAAAATCTTGAAAGAATAACTTTTTATCCCCAATTCAAGCTACTTTCTCTTTGTTCTTCATGCCTTAATGGGCACTATTGTGCTTGTTGTCTAAAAAGAGGTCAAAGACAAGGGTGCAATTTAGTGTTAAAAAGACCAAATTTTATATGAATACAAACACTTTCACTCCCAAGCTGAGAAAAGATATTCCTAATTGATGGCAACACTTATGCCAGTTTAGCCAGAGGCAGAGTACAGATTAGTGCATAAGCACAAGGTCGCATTGGCTAGGCTCCCTAGGTTCAAATTCCTGCTAAGCAAATGCCACGGAGATTGAGACTCTAAGCTAGTAGAAATAATAAATAAAACATAAAAGTTAAAAAAAAAATAAGAATACTTCTATTTAGGATAAAATCTCCTTGGTTGAAATAATTTGTGAACTTGAGCAAGTAACTTAACCTCTTTGTGACTCAGTTTCCTCTTATAATAATAGTTCCTAGTTGATGAGTTAATATATTGACTAATACAGAACAACATTAAAACAATGTCTGGCATATAATAGTGTTCCACTTTCTACATCAGATTGCAGCTCACAATCCTTTCTAACTCAACATTCCAGGCAGGCACACAATTTAAGATGACTTTGCCATTCCTGGGCTATAGGTGCTAAAATATGTTAACATATAGTTCCACCTCTTCCTTTATGTAATGATACAATTGGAAAGAGCCTGGGTGTTAGTGATATGCAAAGAAAGTTGGCCACTGAAGAATTTGTCCATTCACAATTATTGACTATGTCCTTCTATTATTTCCTATAGAAGGGGCAGGCATTCCTGTGCTATTGATGCCGGCTAGCTTACACTATTTTATTTTAGCCACTCATTTGATTTCTTAGAAACATGATTTTTTTATTTTAACCCAGTATGGAAATTACGCAAACTGAATCACAGATTTGAAAAGAATTAGATTGGGCTACAATAAATCAAGCAAAAATCACTGTAAGAATATTATAGAAGGAACAAATTTGATCTACAGTTCCACAATGCATCTTTGAATTATGGAAGAGTTTTTTTTTAATGCACTAGTGCATGGTACTGAAACACTTGGGATGAGAGAGTCAAAGCGTTTTTAAGTGAAGATAATATTGTGAAACAAACTTGCTTCAGGGCTCCAAAGCTTCACATTCCTCAAATAATTACTCTCGTTGCTTATATGGCATTACTTAGGAAGAAATTTCATAGATGAAGTGTATAATTTATAGTAAATGGGTCTAAACACTGGCCTTTCACACATTACTAGGCTATAGAGAAATTTTTGTTATTCTATAAACTTGGAAAATATTAGGTTGCCAACAAATCTGTCAACATATATTTACTGAAGTCTCCTGATGTGGCGGGCATTGCTGTAGGAACTGAAAATAAACTGATGCATAAACAGACACGGATTCGCTCTTAGATTATAATGGTAGAAGCAGGGAATACTTCATTGTGTAATTAAATGTAACATGAATATAAAGGATTTAGGGAGTAGGAAACAAAAATAAGCTTTCACCTAATCTGAGAAGATCACATTAAACTGAGACCTCAGGAAGTAATTAAGCTAGGATAAGTGGGGGAAGAGGAGGAGCACTTCAAGTACAACTAAAAGCACATTCAAATGCCCTGAGGCATGCCCTGTTCCAGGAACTGCACAACAACGCCAAGCATGGCAGGAGTAGTGAGGGCCAGGAAGAAAGTAGTGTGAAAATAGGATAATAAACTATAAAGATAACAAATTACACTGAGCTTCATAGCCCACAGTTCTGGATCTTCATTTTACTAAAAAAAAAAAAAAAAGTTGTAGAGATATTTTATTACCTAAAAGCTAACACCAGAAATACTTCTGGTAATAGGCATAAAAAATGTTGAATCAATTAAACTATGACTATACATGTAGACCTTACCAGATGGAATACACAGGAATCAGATCTACTACATCTGTGGAAAGAGAGGATGGAGAAGCTCAATATTATCAGTCAGAACAAAGCCAGGGGCCAACTGTGGAACAGACCATCAATTGCTCATATGCAAGTTCAAGTTGAAGCTGAAGAAAATTAAAACAAGCCCACAAGAGCCGCAGTACGACCTTGAGTATATCCCACCTGAATTTAGAGAGAATCTCAGGAGTAGATTTGACACATTAAACAGTAATGACAGGAGACCAGACAAGTTGTGGTATGACATCTAGGACATCATACACAAAGAGAGCAAAAAGTCATTAAAAAGACAGGAAAGAAAGAAAAGACCAAAACAGATGTCACAAGAGACACTGAAACTTACTCTTCAACATAGAGTAGCTAAAGTGAATGGAAGAAATGTTGAAGTAAAAGCACTGAACAGGAGATTTCAAAGGGCAGCTGGAGGAGACAAAGTATTACAATGAAATATGCAAAGGCCTGGAGTTAGAAAGCTAAAAGGGAAGAACATACTTGGCATTTCTCAAGCTGAAAGAACTGAAGAAAAAAATGCAAGCCTCAAGCTGCAATAGTGAAGGATTCCATGGACAAAATATTGAATGATGCAGGAAGCATCAAAAGAAGATGAAAGGAATACACAGAGTCACTGTACCAAAAAGAAATGGTCGATGTTGAACCATTTCAGGAGGTAGCATACGATAAGAACAGATGACATTGAAGGAAGAAGTCCAAGTTGTACTGAAGGCATTGGTGAAAAACAAGGCTCTGGGAATTGATGGGATGTCAGTTGAGATGTTTCAACAAAGGGATGCAATGCTGGGGGTGCTCACTCATCTATGCCAAGAAATTTGGAAGATAGATACCTGGCCAACCAACTGGAAGAGATTCATATTTGTGCCCATTAAAAAGAAAGATGAGTGTACAGAATACAGAAACTATCAAACAATATCATTAATATCAGTACAATTTTAGTAGTAAAATTTTGCTGAAGATAATTAAAAAATGGTTGCTGTAGTACATTGACAGGGAACTTCCAGAAATTCAAGGTGAATTCAGAAGAGGATGTGGAATGAGGGATATCATTGCTAATATCAGATGGATTTTGGCTCACAGCAGAGAATATCAGAAATATGTTTACTAGTGTTTTTTTTTTGAGTATGCAAAGGCATTAGACTGCGTGGATCATAACAAATTATGGATAACATTGTGAAGAATGAGAATTGTGATCATGTGGAATCTGTACATAGATCAAGAGGCAGTTGTTCGAACAGAACAAGGGGATACTGTGTATCAGGAAAGGTGTGCATGAGAGTTTCATCCTTTCACCATATTTATTCAATCTGTATGATGGACAAATAATCCGAGAAGCTGGGCTATATGAAAAAGAATGTGGCATCAGGATTGAAGGAAGACTCATTAACAACCTGTGACATGCAGATGACACAATCTTTCTTGCCGAAACTGAAGAGGACTTGAAGCACATACCAACGAAGGTGAAAGACCACAGCCTTCAGTATGGCTTACACCTCTACATAAAGAAAACAAAAACCTTTACAACTGGCCCAATAAGCAATATCATGATAAACGGAGAAAGTATATTGAAGTTGTGAAGGATTTCATTTTACTTGAATCCACAATCAGTGCCCGTGAAAGCAGCAGTCATGAAATCAAGCGATGTATTGCACTGGGCAAATCTGCTGCAAAGGAACTCTTTAAAGTGTTGAAAAGCAAAGATGTCACTTTGAGTACTAAGGTGCGCCTGACCCAAGCTCCGGTTTTTCAATCACCTCATACGCATGCAAAAGCTGGACAATGAATAGGAAAGATGAAAGAAGAATTGATGCCTTTGAACTATGGTGTTGGCAAAGAATATTGACTATATCACGGACTGCTAGAAGAATGAACAAATCTGTCTTGTAAGAAGTACAACAAGAATGCTCTTTAGAAGTGAGGATGGTGAGACTTTGTCTCATGTATTTTGGGCATATTATCTGGAGGGACCAGTCCCTGGAAAAGGACATAATTCTTGGTAAAGTTGAGGGTTGGCTAAAAAGAGGAAGACCTTCAATGAGATGGACTGACAAGGTGGTTGTAACAAATGGCTCAAACGTAGAAAGAATTGTGAGGATGGCACAGGACTGGGCAGTATTTAGTTACGTACACGGGGTGCTGTAAGTTGGAACCTACTCACAAGCACCCAACAACACCAGGCATAAAAATATCCTTGTTTGAAATAAAAATGCAGAACACAAGTTCTTGGAGTAAGTAAGTTCCCCCCACTGGTCCATGTTCCTATGTGTTGGTTGTGTTTAAGGCTTTAGAAGAAGTAAGGGACAGGCCAGAACCTAATATTTGCAGGTTTCATATCAAGAGTACACTTGGATGCCTACAAAGTATGTGTCCAAATATTTAAAAATCGTGAATCACATTTACAAACTGGCAAATAATATGCTCTATTCTCATACCTTGATAAATGTACTATCATAATAACTTAGAGAAACAGATTTGAAATAACTTAGAGAAACAGGTTTGAATTTGTAATCCTTGGATGTCTGGGAATTTTGTGTTGAGATATGACGGCATTGTTGTTATTTGCTTTCTAGTGAGCTCTGACCCATGGAGACTTTATGTATAATAGAATGAAATGTTGCTCAGTCCTGTGCTATTTTCGTGATCTTTGATATGTTTGAGTGCATTGTTGTGGCTATTGTGTCAATTCATCTCACTGAAGGTTTCCCTTGTTTTTGCTGACCCTCTACCAAACATGATGTCCTTTTCTAGTGATTGTTCTTGCCTGATGATGTGTTGTCAGGAGCTAATATTGAGGCCTGGCTCCCATTCTCAGACCATCACCGATCTCTTCCTGCGCATATCATGGGAAGTCTTGCATGAAT
The DNA here is from genome assembly GCF_000243295.1 of Trichechus manatus latirostris. NCBI lineage: Eukaryota > Metazoa > Chordata > Mammalia > Sirenia > Trichechidae > Trichechus > Trichechus manatus. Next base: position 161,106 of record NW_004444282.1, on the reverse strand, counting down.
GCATGTTGAGATACCAGCTCAAATATTTAAGCTCCTTACCCTGGGGAAAAAAAAACAAAACATAATCCCTCAAAGCAGACCTGGGACCATTCTGGCAGCAAATTCTCCAGCTCCAGGTACTCAGAGTATGGTTTGAAGGAAGATTTATGGCTCCAGGTGACACATCCTAGCAGCCCTGAAGAGTCTTAGTTTCATAGAAAAAGGAGAAGAGTCCTCTAAAGTTCAGGGTTAATAGGGTTTCTGATGGAATGTTTCCATACATAATAGAGAAGAATTTGGAGCTACTAGATAAATCTAGGAAGAAAAGGATTAGCAGATAAATGGGAAGGGGAGAGAAAGACAGGAACCAGCAAGATGACATAATTCTGGGATTAGATGAAATTCTTGAATATCTACAAAAGTGAGATGACCAAGAAAATTTTTAAATGGGCATACTCTCTCTTTCATTAAAAGTAGTTTTCATGGCTGTAATGTAAACCCTTCCTCCTCCAATAAATTTTCAGTAACATCAATTATACCAAAGTCATAAAAAGAAAACCAGGTTCCATGAAAGTAATCCATATGAATCAGGTTGGCTGACACAGAAATAAAACAATTAGATAATTAGATGTATTGGGGACTACAGATACCTGGATACCTGGAGAGCAAAGACTATTTAAATATATACTTTTTTTTTCTTCTTTTTTCAACACCACACACCTAGAGAAACAAGTTTACTTGTAAGTCATGGTAATAAGCAAAATAGCTGATGTTTATTGAATATTTACTACTCACCAAACCCTATTCTAAATGCTTTAATTTGTTCTAAATTATTTAGACTATTCTAAATTATCCTAATTTATTTATTCATTCTAGCAAACCTATGAAATAGGCATATTGTTATCTTAATTTACAGATGAGGAAACTGAGGCACAGGAAGGTCTATCATTTTCTCCAAGATCATACAAATGGAAAATATAAGAGGCATATTTAAATTTGGGAATTCTGATCTTTAACTTCTTCCCTTAATAGCTGTTCTATATGGCCTCTCAATGGTTGTTGTGAATGATGTTTAGTTACAAATTCTGAAGAAGAGGCTGAGCTTTATGTTATGGTGAATTTGGTGCAGACCAAGGTCAACATATGAAGAAACTAGAGCACTAAAGCCTTGAGAGATGATGGAATGTTGAGTATCTTAATTATACCCAGATCATGAGGAGCTGAGCTAGTGCATCTGACGTTGTTACCCTACTGAAGGAAATGGGAATCCATAAAGAGTTTTAGGTAGGGAAATGAAAAATCCAAAATTATGGTTTGTGAAGATCACTCAGGTTGAAAAATACAATCAAGAACAGAGATATAAGTTATAGACCAGTTGTGATGCTATTACAACAGACTACATAAGAGATGTGGGTGGCTTGAACAAAGGTGGCAGCAATGCAGATGTAGAGACTTGGCCGGACTAAGTGTTTTATTGGATATATAGGTGATAAGGAAACAGTATGTGTCAATATAAAATCCAGACTTCTGGCCTGAAGACCTGGATGGATTGCGATGCCACTTACTGAAGTAGAGAATACAGACTAAGTAGTGTATGCCTTCAGGAACTGCACATGTTGAGCTTGTGGTACCTGGAGGAAAACTAAGCTGAGATGGCAAGTGAGCAGTTGGAGATATGTCTAGAGCTCATAAGAAAGATGTATCTTGATTGCAGACATATATTTAGGCATTATGTTATTTGAATTCTTGGGATTGGGTAAGATTTTCTAGAGGACAAATAAAATTGTGAAAAGGAGAGGGTTCTAGGTAGATTTTTTAAGAAATCCAACCTTAGATGGTGGACACAGAAAGAGAAATATGCATAATGAAGGAAAATAAGAGAAAAGAGTAAAAAAGGAAGGAGAGAAATCAGGAGAGTTAATAATCAGGAATCCAGCCACACAGTTAACATTCTAGGCTGCTAACTGAAAAGGTTGGAGTTTCGAGTCCACCCAGAGGGTGGAGCAGAAAGATTTGTCAATCTATTTCCAAAAAATCCTCCATTGAAAACCCTATGGAGCACAGCTCTACCTGCACGTATCAGGGCACCATGAATTGGAATTGACTTGACGGTAACTAACAACAACAACAATAGGTATAAACCTGGTGGATGGGGAAGCAAATATTACAATAAAGGGATGGAATAATCAGGAAAGCCAATGTTCCTTCAGAGGGTCACATGATTGCCAGCCACATAAATATCGGGGGAATTGATACGGTTCCAGTGGTAGTTCTGTGGATCTTTTATTCTCTGGCTCTATATCACTCAACACTTGAAAACATTGTATATATATGGCTATCTCTCTGAAAACTAGTTGGAATCAGGACTTCCTCAGTGTCTTCTCTGATATCAGTACATGTCAGCAGTATATCTTTGATAACATACTTATTCCCTAAGTAGAAAGCAGATTGGGACTCATAGATGGCAAGAAAACTTTTTTAGCCTAGAGGGTGTCAGGTACAGTTTTTCATTGGAGACCTACAGCATTCATGGTTATGTTTATTCTCACATACTTCTATGAACAGTGGTCCAAGGAACACTGGAATCCAGCTTTGAAAAGTGTATAAAGGAAGTAAAGCAAGCATGGTATCTCTATTATTAGTTTTGGATTTGACCTCAAATTCCAAATTGCTATCTTCATACTACTAGGTCTAAGCTAGGTCAGCCTATGGGCATAAAATAAAGTAGGCCATATTCCCTTCTACCCAACCTCACAGCTAAACCAAAGTTCAGCCAAAACCAAACCCATTGCTAGTGAGTTGATTCCAACCTACAGTGACACTATAGGACAGAGTAGAACTGTCCCATAGGTTTCCAAGGAGCAGCTGGTAGATTTGAACTGCTGATCATTTGGTTAGCAGCCAAACTCTTCAACATTGTACCACCAGGTCTTTAAATAAGGATATGAATGATAACTATACACATTCATAGAGCAGCAAAATATAGCACAAAGGAAGCCACAAGAGAAATTTGGTGAACACTAATTTCTGGAAAACAGCAACCTAGTGCACTCTCCCCACAACTCGGTGGTCTAGTAAAAGAACTAATGCCAAGTTGTCAGGTGGAGTGAGTGAGGAAATGTAGGCGTGAGGAGAAACAATGAGAGAGAAAGAGGTTTCATGGATGTAGGGGTGTGGGGATGGCTTGTTATTATCGTAGCTCTCGAGGAAGGAAGAAAGAAAAGAAAGCTCACTAAAAGTTGACATCCAACCATTTTGAAAACTGTTTTAGAATCTAACTTATTTGCATCATCCTAGATTCCAATGAATTAAAGTAAACACATTTTTGGAGGTTGTTATGGATTTAATTGTGTCCTCCAAAAATATATATTGTAATTCCTAACCTCTATGCCCGTGGTTATAATCCCATTTTGGAATGGGTTGTCTTTTTTATGTTAATGAGTCAGGATTAGTGTAGGGTGTGCCTTGAGTCAATCTCTTTTGAGATATAAAAGAGATTAAACAAGCCTGTCAGAGAAACAGAGATGGAGGAAAAGAGATGCCAAGCCACGTGAAGACTGCCCAGGAGCAGAAGCTCAGAAGAGACAAGGACCTTTCTCCGGAGCCGCCAGAGAACAAAAGCTTTCTCCTAGAACCGGCACCCTGAATTCAGACTTCTAGACTCCTTAACTGTGAGAAAATAAATTTCTGTTTGCTAAAGCCACCCACCTGCGGTATTTCTGTTACAGCAGCACAGGTAATAAGACAGAGGTATAGGCGGTCCCTGAGATACAAATGAGATTCGTTCCTAACAGTGTCTCTAAATCGAATTTGTAGGTAAGTCGGAACAGGTGCGTATGGTTCTTATTTAACTTTATTTTAGTGCAAGAAAAGGCTCAGAGCCTTTTCAATTATTTAAAACCTGCACGTGCAGCAAGTGTAGGGGATTGTGATGAGGAATTAGTTGTGAGTAGGTTTCAAAGTGAAGGCAAATTTACACAACATTAAAGGCATTTATGAGTTGTATGTAAGTCAGATATTCGTAACCCGGGCATTACCAATAAACTGGAGAGGAGAAAAGTATCAAGAAATCTTAGTCTCCTAGAAGACACATGTTTCTTCTTCTTTTTTTTAAAGCTTTCTTTGCTTAACCCAATGGAGGTAAGAAGCAAAGAGTTGGTTGTCTCCCTGGGAAGCTGATAAGCAGAGTGACAGAAAAGTCCAGTTTGCATCTTTATCCACTTGATCCTTGCTACTATTTCTGTGCATGCTCCGGGGACCAGTTAGATAGACATTTCAGTTTCTTTAGGTCTCCTAAAGCTACTAGAACAGTTAAAGGCAGGATATTAATTAAGTTTACCCTAAGGCCATACTCTTTGTTAGGCCAAAATAAAGAATTAACACCAGCTCCGTAGTCCTGCCATTCATGTTCCCATTTCAAATTATGCTCAGCTATATCACCCAATGAAGTTTCCCAAATAAACTTATATAATGTACATATCCCAACTAACCCTACATGCATACTAAAATATATATTTCACAATATGTATCCCCTCCAATTATCAAGTTAATGCCATGTTGTTATAAATAATTTAACGTTCCTAAGAGTAGATTCCCTCAGTGGATCTCTTCCATTTTTTTTATTTTTCTGCTACAGATAATCATTAAAAAAAAAAAAAAAAAAGCTAATAGTAAAGCCCAAACAAAATGAGTCCAAGATGTAATCCCACCTACTGTTTCCCTAGAAATTTTAAAGTTATCAAATCTCCCCTTCCTAATATCTTCTTTCTTCCATCAAACACAACCAGAGAGGACTCATTCTAGAAGTATCTTCAGCTGTCTTTTTCTGGATCTGAATCATGATGTTCAGAATTTTCATTGTTGAGTTATTCCATCCATACCTTTCCAGAATGGATGTGCCCTACTTCTACAGAGTTCCAAAACTTAAAAGAACAAAAATAAATCTCTAGAAACAAACGTCATCAAAATCCTGCGGATCACAATGGTCTGATCTGCAACCAATAACAGGGATGACACAGGACCAGGCAGTGTTTTGTTCTGTTGCGCATGAGTTTGCCATGAGTTGGGCCAACTGGACAGCAGCTGACAACAGTAACAGTAACAACAGAGCTTCATGCAGAATTTCTTGAGCTGCTCCTTTTGAGCAGAGGCTTCCGGGGATGCCTTAATCACCTAGAGGGCTTATTAAAAATAAGGATTTCTAAGCTCCTCCCAAGACCTATTGAGTGAAAATTTCTGTTACATGGGCTCCAAAATCTCCAGTTTTTAAAAATGAGTATTCCCATGCTTCTTATGAATTGTGTAATTTAAGAACTACTGCTTGAATAAATGTAGTCACTTTATATTAAAGGAGTTTTGTGTGTGTATGTACATGTACATGTGAAATGGTATTTAGTTCCATAAATTACATTCTACAGCAGTATATCCCTCCAAATTGTGAAGTCAGAGAAATACTGCTTTTATATTTTAACAGATGTTGATATACACACACACACGTGTACACGTGCACGAAGTTTCTGCAGTTATATTTGTAGCCAACTGATCAGAAGTGAGGGTAGGCCTGGGGGTCCCTGAAGTTGTGGCTGGTATCTGAAGTGAGGACAATCTTGCGGAGGGCTGATGCCCTCAGACTATGCAATTTGGCAAACTCATTACACTAGCTATCACAGTTAGTAAATGTGATGTTCACAGGTAAGCAAAATGAGTTTCACAAAATAATCTCCTATCTTTCTTTTCTTATAATGTAAATTCATCATTGATTCTTAGAAAGGGGAAGGACCTTAAGTATCCTCTCTTTAAAACATTTCATTTACACTTGAAGACATTGAAGCTCAGGTAAGAGAAAAATCATCATGTTTACAAAAATAAAAATCAATAATATATTTTATTATGTTTGGACTTATGATATCATGATATTTTAACAATTAATTTAAACAGAAATAGAGGAATAGGAAGAAATAAAATGTATCTCATCTGAAACAATGTAAAGGAATTTGCTTCATACAATTAATAAAAGTCTTCCAAAGTTTGCATAATGTAGACAGCTGCATTTAAATTTCATGTTTAAAAGTAAAAAAAAGGTAGTAACTGAAACTAGAGAAACAAGTTTTGGTTCCTCACTGATTTTTTTGTTCTGTTATTTCATTGGGGAAATTGTTACATAAGTTTGCAAAGACATATTCACCATGTACTTAGTAACAATGATGTCATTTGAAGTATTTTTCATTTTGTCAGGTATTGATGATAACAGTAGTCTTACTTTCATTAAGCTGAAATTTTTTTTAAGTAAAAAGCAAAATAGTGATAACCTATCTGGAGTTTCTCATAGATTACTCTAGGAAATGTATAAGAGAAAATATTCACAACCATATATTAGCTGTCAGTTATTTCTGCTCTGTGAATTCTTTAACAAAGGGCTCGTTACTACTACGAGGGGACTGCGTGTCTCATTGTCATTGAATGTGTAGTGCATGAATGGAGACTAGGTTTTGTGGGCACAGTGGCTAGATTTGACTGAACAGTTTTGCAATGTGAGAACTCCCGTCTGAAAACTCAGTGCACTTGGAGAGAGAGAATGTTTTATTTTGCAATATAACATTGAAATATGTCAAGCACATGAGCTGAGACTAGCTGGGCTGATATGTGTTCTGAGAATAAAAGAAACATAAATTGCTAAGGTTCAGAAACATGCCCATTCTATGAATAGAGATTGACTTTGCTGCCTAGGGAAGCAAGTTACTTGGGTTTTAGGTGACACATTCCCACTCTTCACTTTACCAGGAAAAAGGTTTGGAAAGCAAACTATTTGGAACATTTTCCCAAAGGTTTCCAATGAATATCAAACCCATCAGGCAACACATTTATTTTAGACACAGACTCTGTATGCCTCAGGAAACTCTTTTCAGTTCTAACATCATTGAAAGCGTCTGTCATCTTCCTTCACCTTTTACTGTTAGACTATCCATGCCTTTAAGGTAGGTCACCTTTCTCTGGCATCCTGCTTCATTATAGGTTTCAGTGCTAAAGTTCTTCTTCCACAAGAGCTGTATGGGGAATTTTAGACTTTTTTGCTTGCCGTTATTTGCTCCACCCAATATTTTTCAAGACACAGTCAAATTGTCCATCTCATTCATATACTTATTCAAGAAAATATTTATATACTATATTATATATGGAGCCGTGATGCTGCAGTGGTTAAGAGTTTGCCTACTAACCAAAAGATCACTAATTTGAATCCAGACCCTTCTTAGAAACCCTATGGGGCGGTTCTCCTCTGTCCTATAGGGTTGCTGTGAGTCAGAATCAACTCTATAACAATGGGTTTATAGTATATACAAATATTATAGATTTAAATATTATTGTTGTTTGTTGTTGAGTCAATTTTTGACTCATAGCAGCCCCATGTGACGGAGTAGAACTGCCCCATGGAGTTTCCTAGGCTGTAATCTTTACAGGAGCAGATTGCCAGGTCTTTCTCCCATGGAGCTTCTGGGTGGGTTCAAATTGCCAATCTTCCTTTTAGCAGCTGAGTGCTTAACCACTGTGCCACCAGGGCTCCTTAAATATTATAAATTCATATTTTATTCAACCATTATTTATTGAACTCCTACGAGGAGGCAGAGACTGTGTTAGGGGTCAAGGAGTGAGAAAAGTAGATTTGCCCTTGCTGCCAATGAATTTGGTTGGCAGAGAACAATGCCAGGAAGAAGGGGATAGGGTTTCTGCATAAACAGAACAGAACCAAGGTCCAGTAATTTTTTTTTAGCAGAACTAGTGGGAGTTTCCTTATGACATATTTAGAGACCATGCTTCCCATTAACCCTGAGAAACTGAGTCTAACTCCTCTGTGAGGAAAGTAATAATTAGTCTCTGTACAAAAATGGAAAAATGGCTTTCCAAAATTTTTTTCAGATGCTTCCTACCTGGCTTATGAGAAAATGAACTCCTTGGATTCAGTATGCAAGGTTGAACCTGGCCAATATTTTTTTGTTTTATTATTCTAGAAACATTTCCTAAAGCCTCTCAAGGTTAATCAAATACACCAGAAGTGTCTATGGGGGTTGCGGAATCTAATTATTATTCCTTGTGTTTACCATACCAGCTTCCTCAGCCCGACTTTTAGAACTGCTTCTGAGACAATGAACAAGTTCCACAGCCGTGTACATGTAGATAGAGTTATTCTGCTTCTTATTGGCTTCTGAGAGACCAGATGAAGAGAGGAGACTCTTCAGTGTCAATGACTCATCAGAACTGAGTTTTGCTTTATTCTAACTTAATTCCTGTTGATTATGCAATAAAACAATGGTTTAATAAGCACATCATATATAACAGGAAGCCCAGATGGAACAGGAAGAGGTGAGAGATGCTTTGCCTTGAGAGCAGGGATAGAATTTCACCTTGATTCAGATCACCTTTCTTTAGAGAAGAATAATAAAAAGTTACTTTTTAGTTTATATGTATAGACAAGTGGGTACAGGAGATAATTTCATAAGGTAACTTTTTGTTCTCTGACTAGCTTAGCAAATGTAGGCCAATGAGGATCTTATAATAAAAATTTTGAACAAGAGAGAAACTAGGTTAGTGACCTGGTCTTAATAAGAGGGTCAAAGATAATATTGGTGATAATTTATTGCTTAAGAGCTTGAAGCTGATGCTTTACTCTCCATAAAATGGTGCTTGTTTTGAGAGGAAACAATCACTAAGACTGGGAAACACAAGTAAAAAAAATACAGTGTTAGTGTCTCAGCTGGGAGTTGGGCAGGGACCTGAACCAAAAAGACCATCTTGCTATAGTGTTAAAAAAAAAAAAAAGCAAAGATAATGTAAGAATATGTTCAGCAGTAACCATGGGATCTGGAGTTATGCTCTCAAGATGGACACACTGAATTTCTGTGGTTAACATTTCTGTGGCTAACATGTGGCAGACACTATTGGTTGGTTATCCCAAAACCAAAAAGACCAACCGGTTGCTGTTGAGTATGTCTCATGGTAACCCCATGCACGTCAGAGTAAAACTGTGCTCCATAGGGTTTTCAGTGGTTGTTTTCTCAGAAGTAGATCACCAGGTCTTTCTTCTGAGGAGCCTGTGGGGGAACTCCAACTGCCAACCTTCTGGTTAGAAGCAAACATATTAACCTCTTGCACCACCCAGGGACTCCGGTTACCCAAAAACCACTCCTTTATCCCTTGCAGCCATCCCATCTTATAGGCTGTACAGTTAGAGCTCCTACATTGCAGTGTGACTTTGTAATCCAGTTCTGGACAACGATATGTGAGGGAAACTCAAATAGCAGGAGTCTATGAGAAAGATACTGTCTAGATGTAAAGGTCAGATATAAGAAAGAAGCTTTCTCTAGCCACTGCTCCACTACCCAGCCTTATACATGTACATGATGGTGTCTAGAGCTTAGATAACCATTTTATTACTGGAGAAATGGAGATGGTGACGTCAATGTGAATACAAAAGCCAATACCATAAGAATAATGCAGAATGGAAAGAAGGAGTTCACCTTTACTAAACCCACTGATTTAGTTGTTTGCCTCCAGATTTCATGTTAACTGAATGATAAGTGCCCATATGGTTTGAAGTAACTGCTATTTGGATATTGATAAATCAAAACCAAATCTGTTCCTATCTAGGCTATTCTAACTCATGATAACCCCAAGTGTTACAGAGCAGAACTGCTCCATAGCTTTTCTTGGCTGTAATTTTAATAGAAGCAGATCAACAAGACTTTCTCTTGAGCTACTACTGGGTAGGTTCAAAGCACTAACATTTAGGTTAGTTTTCCATTGCAAACCATTTGTGCCAAATAACTGTTACTTGGATATTGATACTTATAGTCAAAAATCATTTTTAGCTAATAAATAAAGTATGTGAGTGCTCAAGGAATCGATTGAAAGACAAAATATATGAGATGTAAAGTTATTCCAAGTTTGGGAAATGGATATGCCAGTTTCATATAACTTCTCAAAATACTTTCACACAAATAATTTTATTAGGTTAACATATTAACCTTTAGGGTTAGCATTCTGATCACAGCTTTATAAGTGAGAAAATTTTCTTAGAGGTAAAGGGTCCCTGTCTAAAGCAAGAAAGCCTGTAAATAGAGGTGAGGCCAGAACTAATGTCTTTGATTTCTGGTCTAAGACTCTCTATTGGATCATGCAGCAAGTTAAAAAAAAAAAAAAAAGCTCTCTTTTGTCAAAGAAACTGGGTGACAAATGATGCTGATTTTCTTTTGGTTTCAAACTAGGGACCAGTAATATACTAAAGAAAGCATTTCACCTAGACTCTGATCATGTTCTTCTTAGAAGGGAATGTATGCAATTACCCTAGAGAACTACCTTGGTACAACAACCATCTAGATCCTAGCTGCAGTAAATGTGTTTACTGTGGTTAGAAATCTAAAACTAAACAATTTCTAAAAGGAGCTAGAGAATGTTGTAGCAGAACCATTATAGCTCTACTTTTCCTGTTTTTTTCAGTTCAGACGCTCCCACGGAGTCAGAGTCAGGCTCTCTTTGATGATTCATAGTTTGTAAAGAGAATGAACAGAACATCTACTTTTGTAGCTACTCTACTGAAATCCAGCAAAATGAATAGTTTGTACCACAATCCGATGATGTGTGAGTCCTTGAACGGGCTAATCAACCTTTATTGAAGTTTGTTCATCTCTACACAAAAGAATCAAGTATAGCGTTTCTTCAAATACCCTTTAAAATAACTACATTTCAGTTGCTTTCCTCTTAAACTGGTAATCTGACTTATTTTGGGATTGTCCAAAATTGTAATGGAGAAAAGAATACTTATTGCTTTCCAAATGAACGAGATACCACCCAAAACCAAACCCACTGCCATTGTGTCAGTTCTGACTCATAGAGACCTCATAGGGTTTCCAAGGCTGTGAATCTCTATGGAAGCAGCTGCTACAGCTTTCTCCTGTGGAGCAGCTGGTGGTTTTGAACTTCTTATCTTTCAGTTAGCGGTCAATCGCTTTAACCACTGCGCCACCAGAGCTCTTTAAATGAATGAGATACCTCTTTGAAAAGCAAACCCACAACAATAAATGCTTCATGGTTTCCCTCACAAATGCATCAGTGAGTTGAGGACACAACCCTAAACATCCAAAATCCTGAAAAGAATAGAACCTATAGTGATTCACACTTGGCAATTCCTTACTTACTGAGATATTTATGATTTTAGACAAAGTTCTGATAAAATATACTCTTATATCCTACTTGGTTGTCCTATTGATTGAGTCTTCTTTCGAGGGGCAGAAATTTAGCATGTTCAAAAATATTTGATAGAACTGATTTCTACAACATGGTTTACCAATTGCAATTCAGGAAGCTCATGATATAGCAGACAGTGGAAGAAATTATCTTTAGAGGTGGAAGTTATAATACAGGCAAATTCATGTCTCCAGAAAACAGCTGCTTCTTCTACTTCTCCTCCTCTTCCTCCTCCTCCTCATCCTTCTTTCTATCCTCCTCTTCCTTCTTCTTCTTGTTTATGAGTAGATATATTGAAGAGGAACAAAGTTATTTTTATTCCTAGTAGATATCAGTATCATTTTTTAGTTATATGCTATGGTACAACTTAATCAGAAGAGTTCGTACGTAATAGTCTGAGCTATGGCTGAATGCGGTTTTCATTCTCATTTATTTCCAAACTGTTACTGTAATGGAATGAGGAGAAAATGCTTGAAGGTAGCAATGAACACAACAGTTAGAATGAAGTAAAGTGATGAAATTATGAGAGTAAAGGGAGAGATTTAGGCAGAAACACAGGCAAAGTAAAAAAAAAAAAAAAATGGAGGAGCGAAAGCAAAGACCAAAAGGATTAAATAAAATTCTTACAGAATTATATGCTAATTAGCCATGTCACAATTAATTTATTTCTAGTGACTATTCATCACTGTATTTCTGTCTTATATCCCTGTTATTTAAATGTATCTTTTAGGTTTCTTTTTCTTTATCTCTCAGAAAAAAAAAATTATTTTCTCTTTAAATCATTTAATTGTGTGACGTATTGAAACATTCATTATTTTATTCATTCATCCAAATATTAATTAAATATTTATTGAGTTATTTTAATGAGCCAGGACATCACTTAGGCATTGTTGTTGAGTGCCTTCAAGTTGTGTCTAACTCATAGTGACCCCATGTGACAGAGCAGAACTGCCTCATAGGGTTTTCTTGGCTGCAATCTTTACAGGAGCAGATCACCAGGTCTTTCTCCAGTAGAGCAGCTCGGTGGGTTTGAACCACCAGCCTTTCAGTTAGTAGTTAAGCATTTAACCGTTGTCCCACCACTGCTCTTTAGGCATTAGAAATACAGAAATGCAGATAGCGTAAGTCATTTTTCTGAA
>NW_004444282.1:145856-147539 GCF_000243295.1 Trichechus manatus latirostris | reverse complement strand
CAGTTGGTAAAATGTTGTTGAATAAAAGGATGAGAAGTGAGAAGTTTACTCTACTAGAAGGGTAGGATGAGAAGAGGGAAGTTAAGAAAGGCTGTCGTTGTTCATCGTGTTGGCCCCGGACTCATGGCAACCCCATGCACAATGGGATCTGATCATTGTTATACATAGGGTTTTCACTGGCTGATTTTTGAAAGTAGATCCCAGGCATCTGTGCATCCAGATCCAGACTAAGACAGACTAAGACACTGAAATCCGTTCAGTATTACAGGCAACATTCAGGCTTCTACTAACAGACCAGTGGTGGCTGCACTTGAAGAGAGTTGGCCAGGAATTGCACCGAAGTCTCCTGCATCGAAGGTGAAGATCCTACCACCGAACCACACTGCTCTCTAAATCCTCAAAATTGATGACCCATTAATTTAGACTGGGGACTGATAATGCCAGTAGCTGTTTGATAGTCATTTACAAGGGAAGAGCTCCCCAGGCAAAGAAAGTTGTTTGAGCTAAGGAGTAGTAGAGGTGTGACTTCTGTACGTGGAGATGTGTGATTTTGCCCATTATCCTAGGCCAAGGGACAGAAAACTACAGCCTTTGAGCCAAATCTGGCCCATCTCTCATTTTTGTAAACAAAGTTTTGTTGGAGCACAACCATGCCCGTTTGTTTAGGTATTGTTCATGGCTGTTTTGTTGCTACAGCAGTAGAATTGAGTAGTTGCAACAGAGACCTAATGGCCTGCAAAGTCCTTGATTATCTGAACCTTTAAAGAAAAGTTTGCTGCCCCTGTCCTAGGCAATGAGGAATAAGTGAAAATTTTAAGCTAGAAAGCCCCATGATTAGAATCATGATGTGGAAACATTACTCTCTAGTCAGTGAAGTTTTCCTAGTTAATCTTTTCCTCAGTCTATTTCATTAGATTTGTTCGCATGTATGTATATAGTTGGCTATGCTTGTTGCTTATTTTTGTACCAAGTGTAAAAGAGAAATTTCACCCTACACAATATATTTTACTTCTGTTTTATTTTCAACCATAGTTTCCTGATCTTTCTAGATCTTCCTTATAAATGTAGCGGTTGCTGTTAATGACTAAATAGATGATGCTATGGATTACATCTAAAATCCATCAAGGATTTGGGTTTGATGTGAGATGTTTCTGATTAAAACACACATGTACCGTATGGCTTCTAACATACCGTATTTTTACACAAATAACGAGTGTCTTCTGCATTTGTTTACACAAATAACGAGTGCCTTCTGCATTTGTTTGCCAACCACTCCCTGCCCCTGTGAGGCACCCTCACAGGCACCACCATGCCAATCCTCTTCCACATGTTGCTATAAAAAAAAATAGCATAGCACACTTACAAAAATACCTTGCTGGGGAGGGTGCAACTGGCAATCAAGTGTATTTGCATAAAATACAGTAGTTTACTTAGTATCTGTGTTATTATTTGCATTTGGTTGACTTTCCAATCTACTTTATAGCTACATTTTGGAAGAACTGGATAAAAACAGTGTATGTGGAGAGTAAGCTAGTTGCTGAGGTGGGCCAAGCACAGCTCAATAATGCAAAATGTCTGCCAGAGAGTGAGCTGGAATCATTACTCTAATTTCACTTATAAAATTCAAACTGGCAAGAGATAACACAACACTAATGATAGCCAGTTGCCTAATTATCTCTGCTA
>NW_004444282.1:142539-144691 GCF_000243295.1 Trichechus manatus latirostris | reverse complement strand
GAGAAAAAGTAAGGAAAGAGACTAAAAGGAAGAACCAACAATATAGATGGGGTAGAGTTGTGTAAATGAATAGTTCTTGGAATAGGCGACACAATAATATGACATAACAGGGGTACACCTCAGGAATTGCTCATAACTCTCCCAGCCACAAAATCAGGTAGGCCAGGCAGTTGGATAATACCAGCCAATGTGATATGGTTGTAACAAATAGTCCAAAGGCTTCTTTTCAACACAGAGTGGCTGTAAATTTCAGGCAGATGTGGTAGAATCATAGCAGTTAAACACCATAGAGACATCTGACTGTTCTGTGTGGATAAAGGAGGCCTGTGTGAATAAATGGAGAAATGTATAGGTCTTTAATTGAGTTGTTAATTCCTGAGTATGGAGTGAGGTATATTTATATATTTGTTTCTGCAGCCCTTTTAAAATGAATACTTTTGAAAATTGACACAACGATGGGATAGACGTCACAAGTGGTGGGAGTATGTCATCATTCCACCTATTTGTTCATTCATAGATTCTGGCTATTAACCTTAAATTATAGAGAAAAAGACTTAAGTGGTTTACTATGTTCTATAACCATCTTACTATCCCCACATATCTGATGATCAATAAGAGAACTCTAGGAAGGCAAAGAACTCTCAAGAAATCAGCAGGTTCTTCTCCGTTGCCTAGAGAACAAGACATTCTTGACATGAGTTGGGCTTCCAGTGGTTCTGCAATTGACTGCAAGATTCTACCTTGTTTCTTCATCTGTTAAAGTAGGTTTCCTTTTAAGAGAAACAAATACTAGGCTGACCCCATAGAGATCAATCTACTTCACTATTATTAAAGAACTGATGGAAACCACTTGTTTTGACATCCATTTTCAAACATTAATGGAGGAGTTGAATTGTAGCAGAATTTCAAGTAATTTCAATACTCAGTTTGGAATTATTCTAACAACACTTCTGCTGCTTTAGAGATTCACTCTCAAGAATAAACTTTAAAATGTCTAAAAACAATTCTTACTTCGAGATGAGGATCTGAATTAACTGTCAAAAAATAAAAATAGTATTTATTTTGGTCACACTACACCTGCTAAGATAGTGACTGAGTTGTGCTTGTTTAGAGAGAAATGAACAAAAGAAATACCACTTTTTTCTTTTATTATGTATTTTTGGATTTCTAGAAATTTCTTACATGATGTTTTTGAACTTTTTAAACTTACACTTCTGATGGACTTTGAAGGGAAGTTGCAAGCTCCGAAGGTTTATAGATTTCTAAATCTGTTAGTTACCGCCTTTGCAGCCTGAGAATAATTACTAAATCTCTATGGGTCCTGGTTTCCACACCCCTGAAATGGGGACTAAGCACCTAAATTTTAGGACTGTTGTGAAGAATAATTGAGATAAATATGCAAAACTCTACTCAAAGTAACTACCGAAAATAACCCTGTTATTATAATGGCTATTGTTTTATTAGTGAGCCCTGGTGGCACAGTGGTTAAAGCAGTCGGCTGCTAATTGAAATGTTGGAGGCTCAAACCCATGAGCTGCTTAGGGGGAGAAAGATATGGCAGTCTGCTTCTCTGAAGATTTACAGCCTTGGAAACCCTATGGGACAGTTCTACTCTGTCCTGTAGGGTCACTATAAGTTGGAATCAACTTGACGGCAGTGGGTTTGGTTTTGGTTTATTATTTTGTTATAAAAGGAAAAAAATACACAACAATTTACTGAATAATTTATTAATCAACATTCACATCCATTCCCTTAGCATTGTTGGAAAATAAAAATGTTACTTGGGCTTTTCTGCCATCACTAACTCAGTGGAAATTTCGTCTGTACTTAAGTCTATGACACACACAAATAAATATCTAGTATCCTTTTTCTTTCATGATGTATTCTTAAATATTGTATTCATACAATATTTTATCTCTGTTAGATCAGAATACACGTAATTATGCCATTTACCTCAACTTTTAACAGCATATACTTAAAAAAAAGCTTTGTTTCTTTCCTACTTCCTATGCTTTAATATGGCGGCCTTCAAAGTTCCTTCCTGCCTTGTTCTTTAGCAATAGAAGGTCCCCTTTTCAAGCAAAGTATTATACAGAACCTCAACATGTAAGACTGATATAAATTGAGGCTTTATTAAAGCTAGAATAATGGA
>NW_004444282.1:140092-141446 GCF_000243295.1 Trichechus manatus latirostris | reverse complement strand
GCATCTCCAAAGTTGCCATGTTTTACTGCCATCACTTCTAATGTCTAATGCCCCTACTTTTGAAATTTGTGCAAATACTATATGGTTATTATGTTTCTCTATGTGTTATAATTGGTATTGAATGACAATTGGCACGGACACAGCAGTGCAGCAAAATCAGTAGTGTCTGCCCAGTTATGAAACAAATGCTGGTATTTTCATATTTGCTCTTAAATAAATCCAATCCTTGTTTCTTCCCCTAGTGAATTGACTGATACTCCAAAATTATTTTCTGAATAAGAGCTTACATAGATGTTAAGTCAACTGTTCCTGCCCACAGTACTTTCTCCCTCATTTGAACTCCTAGAGCTGTACGGTTATGCCCCTCCATTAGCAGAGGGATGCATGTTGCAGGGGGAGGTGGCTGGAAGAGAAGTTGAAATTTCTGAGATATCAGTTGTCCTTGTTCTATTGCTGTCTATTTTTGTGACGTGATTAAACCATTTAATCTGAGTTATTCCTATCCGTAAAATAATTTTGTGTTAAAGGACTACAGGCCGTCTCCAGATTACTAACAAGTTCCCTTCCTAAATCTTTAAGTCTAATGTGTACATAAATAGGAACAGTCAGGTATGGTTCATATCTAATGACAGTCAAATTTTGTCTTAGTATATAAGGTACCTTTCTTTGCATAAAAAACATTAAAGAAACATGTCCAGATACACTAAAACATCTTTAACATAATAATACAATAATGATAATGATAATGTCGTGATGTGCATCCCAAAGGCTTGCCCGTTTGTTATAATGAGCCATTGTACGTACCTTGAATTTTTAATATAATAGGCCTTACAGGGGTTGGTTTGTAACTACAGGTACAAAAGTTGGACATTCATAACCCAGGGACTGCCTGTATTTAGAGTTTTTTCTAGTGTGAAAATATAACCTTTTTCATTATTTATGTTTATATGCGCATATTTTCTTTACATAAAAGTAAACTGCTCAGGACAAGGGCCGTGCTGTGTATCTCTAGCTAGTGACAATGCTTTGTACAGAACTGATGCTCAAGAAATATTAGTTCTCTTTTCCCTTTCCCCTTCAGTTAGTGGGAATTACAGATTATGGGCTTGAATACAGGATTTACCACTTACTAGTTCTGTGATCCTGGGCGAATTACCTAACCTCGTTGAGTCTCTATTTTCTCTTTTGTACTTACCTCAAGAGGTTGGTAAGAGTGCTTAGCTATAGACTCGTACATACAGACACATACATATAGCATGCACTCAGTAAACATGATTTTCTGTGCCATGCTGTCTTCAGTTGCAAGCACGAATCTTTGCATAGAATTGATACTGAAATTAATTAAGAAAACCAG
>NW_004444282.1:136769-138021 GCF_000243295.1 Trichechus manatus latirostris | reverse complement strand
AGTTTTTGTAAAGAGCGATGCAAACAACATGAGGGTACAAGTAACTGTTTGCATTCCTGCTTTCAATGTTTTTGAGTATATAGCTTGGAATGGAATTGTTGGTTGCTGTTATTGTTGGATTCTGACTCATAGCAACCTCATATGACAGAGTAGAACTGCCCCATAGGGTTTTCTTGGCTGTCACCTTTACGGAAGCAGATCGTCACTTATTTCTTGATCATATGGTAAATTCTTTTGATAGCAACTAACAATGTGGGGATGAGGCTTACAAAGATCATTCTCAAGCTACAGTGGTGATAATTTTTTAAACTGTATCTAGCTTCTAAAAAAATGGAATGAATTTTCTCAAGTTTTTAATTTGTTTTATCTTTTAATTGCTGGATGAGTTTTAAGGTTCCACAATTGGTAAAAAAAAAGACTCACTTTCTGCCTTATTGTTTACATCCCCTCCCTTCATCAGTACCTTTCAGGATTGTAATTCATTGTGCTCACTTATATCATGGTTGTTTGTATTTTTCCATGATACCCACAAAATTGACGTGCATATTTTTATTTTTTCTTCTCCATATCAAATTATCTTCCTCTTTCCGTAATATCTCTTCATTTCATAATATGGAGGCCTGGTGGCACAGTGGTTAAGTGTTAGGTTGCTAACCAAAAGGTCGGCAGTTCAAATCCAACAGCCACTCCTTCGAAAACCTGGAGGACAGTTCTACTCTGTCCTATAGGGTCGCTATGACTCGGAATCAACTCAACAGCAATGAGTATTTTTTTTTTTTCATAATATGTATTTTTCTTTGTAACCCTCTTATATTTTTATTTATTCATTTTCAAGCATACGCATCACAGATTTATTTATAATAGCAAAAAGTTGGAAATATCTTAATAACAATGTGGGAACATTTAATGAATGACAGTATATCTATAAAAATGAATTTTTCACAGCAAATTAAATTATATTTTGAAAAATAATTACATTAGATTACATCCATGATAGATATCCAAATACGATTACCTACAAACACACATGCCCACTCACAGACAGAAAAACAAAGACGGAAGAAAAAAATAGAACCTGAGAAGAGTGGTTACCCCTGGCTAATGAGTAATAAGTGATAGCGAAGTATTGTTTCTTTCTTTATCATTCTCTGAATTCTCCAACGAATTCTCTAAGATGTACTGAGTTATTAATTATAAAATAATATACAAAATATTCATTCTGACATAATGTACCACATTATTTTTATTTACT
>NW_004444282.1:133831-134745 GCF_000243295.1 Trichechus manatus latirostris | reverse complement strand
AGCTGTATAGTAGGTTCTGAGATCAGGTAGTGCAAGTCCTCCTACTTTCTTCTTCTTCTTCAATAGAGCTTTATTTATCCAGGGACTCTTTCCTTTCCATATAAAGTTAGTGATTAGTCTTTCCATCTCTTTAAAGAATGCTGTTGGTATTTGAATCGGGATTGCATTGTATTTGTAGATTGCTTTGGGTAGAATTGTCATTTTCACAATGTTGAGTTTACCTATCCATGAGCAAGGTATGTTTTCCATTTACATATATCTCTTTTGGTTTCTTGCAGTAGTGATTTGTAGTTTTCTTTGTATAGGTCTTTTACATCTTTGGTTAGATTTATTCCTAAGTATTTTATTTTTTAGGGACCATTATAAATGGTATTGTTTTCCCCCAGGGAGCCCACCGGTGTGGTGGTTCAGACCAGGGAAGTGGCTCCCCAGCTAAGCAGCACTGCACAGCCTATCTAAAAGGAGCAGAGATAGCACTCATCACCAGGTGTTCAGGAGAAAGGAAAAGAAGGATGGTAGAGAGAGATAAGAAATCAATCAAAGAAAAAAAAACCCAAGGGAGCTCACTGGCTTGGCAGCAAGGACCGGGGAATTGCCTCCCAAGCCACTGGGCACTGCACAGCCATCTAGAAGGGGTGGAGATGGCACACAGAGCCGTGTATTCAGGAGATAGGAAAAGAGGGACAGCAGAGAGAGACGAGAAACTAAGAAATGAAGAAAAAGAAAGGTCCCTGGGGATTCCAAATGTGTGGTGGTGTGGACTGAGGAAGTGGCTCCCAAGCTGAATGGTACTTCACAGCCTGTCAAGAAGAAGCAAAGATGGCACATGGAGCCAGATGTTCCATAGAAAGGAAGGCAAGGAAGTGAGAGAGAGAGAAGAAACCAAAAGAAGCTGAAAACAGCAAGAACAGCAA
>NW_004444282.1:124495-126263 GCF_000243295.1 Trichechus manatus latirostris | reverse complement strand
TGTGGATCTCATCAATATAACTGCCACTAATCCATCTCATTACATCATAGTGATAGGATTTACAACACACAGGGAAATCATATCAGATGACAAAATGGTAGACAATCGTAATATACTGGGAATCATGACCTAGCTAAGCTGACAGATATTTTGGGGGGACACAATTCAATCCATGACACTTGGTTTTCCTGGAATAACTTGGTGACCAGAAACTACCCTTTTATTCTTTCAAAAAGAGAGGAAACTCTTTATTCCTGGTGACAGGTGACTAATCCTATGTTGGATGTGCCCCTGCCAAGTATTATTGCCTACAGGGTGATGTCTAGTCAGGTCTTAGCACTCTTAAACGGGTTAGTATAGTCCCTCCTCCAGAGGAAATGACCTAATGTCAAAAGAACTGCAAGACCTTTTTAATACCTTCTGGGAAAAAATCAGTGGACAAGTATGAGAGTGACTCTTCAAAAATCTGAAGCAGTAGTCAGAATATAAGATTGGTTAGGAAGGAATTTTCCGACATGGGCAGCTCATCCATGACTTGATGTTCAATGTCTGCCTAGGACAGCTGACCAGAATCTGTTGTGATGGCTTCTTGAAGCTTGTGCATTATCATGGCCTTTGCTGAATTACGTAGAGAAGACAGAATTGGTTTGACATTATATTGAGGAAGGATTCAGGTGAGGGTGGTGGGAGTGTTAGAATAGACAGATAATGTAAGGCCTAAGAACCCACCAACTTATTAGGTTACTCTAGATGGCCCAAAGGATGCTTCTTTCACTAAGACATCAAGAAATGCACTGGTGAGATGGAGTATCGGATTCTTTAAAAAACTCGCAGCAGTTGTTCTTTGTAAGATGGAGTTGATGATCGGATTTGTCACCATGGAACTAGGTTCCCTATTATCAATGGATTTTATGAAATTAAAAACTGGTAGAGACAAAGTAAATGTAGTTACTTTAATGGGCAGCAACACCAGAGGTGCAATCAGAGTGCCTTGGTCATTAGGAATCTTTGGTGTTGACTAAATGATATGATATTCCTTGGGTTAAGAAAGTTGGGCCACTAACAAGGATATTACTGGATAATAAAAAAAAAAATCAAGAACTTTTGAAGAGAAAACTGATGTCAGCCACTGAAATGGAAAATTGTGGTCCATTACTCAGCTGCCAGATCAAATTAAATTCACAAACTCAGAGCCCACTGATTGAAAGGGAAGCCTGCAAGGCTTGATTAAGGACCTTGCAACACTTCTGAAAATATATACAATAAAATTTTTCAGATCCTGCCCTCACAGAACCTGTGGCCATTTGCCAGGGTTACTGTGCATTGAGGACATAGATGCTCACATTTTCTGAATTCTCTTGTATAAGAGGTTTAATCTGTGGATCAAACCAGTGATCAGTGATCAAATCAGTGATCCTACCAATGGAAGGAACATAACTGAAAGGATTGGAAAAATACTGGACAGGGGAGTTTGGGGACAATGTATGTGAGTATTTTTGTCCCACACAGATGCCCTCTCTGAGAGCATTCATAGCAGAGTGGGCTCTAAACATCTAGGCAAACCAGCTGACTCATGCTGTGAATGTTAGTCATTGTCTGTCTTCACCCAACCCAGCCTTGATGCAGTGGGTACATGAACAGAATGGCCATGGTGTCAGGGATGGAGGTTGTCTTAGTCATCTAGTGCTGCTACAACAGAAATACCACAAGTGGATGGTTTTAACAAAGAGAAGTTTATTTCCTTACAGTAAAGTAGGCTAAAAGTCCA
>NW_004444282.1:120982-122990 GCF_000243295.1 Trichechus manatus latirostris | reverse complement strand
CCATGAGGGAACTGGGCTGCTGCTTCATAACTGTGACAGAGAGAAGTAATCTGCAACCCAAGATATATTCTTGATGTTTTTTTGAACCTCCATACCCAGTGATAATTTTCATCAAGCAATGGCTACAGTCAGAGCCCAGAAAGGACAAAGCAATTAAGGGCTCAGACTCTTGAGAAATGAGAACCACCATCATTCCACCAGGCTATCAAAGCAAGCCAGCTGAAGTGTTGGCTGAGGATGAGTGTATTCAAGAATTACCGTTGGAGGAGACAGATGATGACCGACCAATCATGGCTTGGGGATCAGCTGCAGCAACGAGGACCATACCTTATGTCAATAACTCTCTTGCTGTCGTAGATTGCCACCACATTGAAGGAAACTCAGTCTTTGGAATTGAACTTTCCGTATTAAGTTCACACAAAAATGAGGTATTTATATTGTAGTATGAGATCTGGATGTAATGGAGGGTATGGATAATCTGAATGATGTAAGGTGTTAACTGTATACCTATTATGCACCTCTTCAGATCTTGTATTCCTCATTTGTCCTTTCTTCTACTTGCCATTATAGCAATTAGATCTGTATGGGCTCTGATAGACTTCAGATAGTCACCATCTGTTGCAGACACCTCTGCTTAAACATCTTGCCTTTTGGTTCCATCTTGAATTATCTTTGTTGATGATGACATGTGGAAAATCAGTCAGAGCCCAAATATGAAAAAATGGGAATTGCGGTGAATTAATTCTTCATAGGACAAAAATTTTGACCAATGGAATATGGAATCTCATGAATGTACCTTTCCCCTCTAGATGGGAAGTCTTTAGATACATTTTATATAGATTTGAAGGGGAGCGGGGAGGTCCTGATGGATCAAGCAACTGATAGCACTTACTGGCAACCAACTTGATACTGCCTTTTTGTGTTGTCTGTCTTTCCTTCCCTACCATACTCCTCTTGTCCTTAATTCTGTTCTCTGGAATTGTGCTCTCTAATAAAGGAAAAGGAAATAAATCCTCTGGTTTAGGCTCTGCTTTTTAAGGAGTTCATGCTAAGAAAGATATTAACAGAAATTTCATGGAAAAAGGAATATAAAATGGATCTTAAAAATATGAAAAGACACTCCACCTCACTCATTTTTTATGTAATATAAATTAAGACGAAATATGAAGCTTTTCATATAGATGAGATGAAGCATTTTGTTATACTTTGTATGATCAAGGGTGAAAGTAGAGAAATCTCACACCCACGCATTCCATGTAGGAACAAACATTGATGCAAATTTTGCATTAGTAGGCTATCGCTACTATAATGCTACATAATAAACACCACCAAATTTTAGTGGCTTACCACAATAAACAATTACTTTCATGCTCAGAGGTCTGTTAGTCTGCTGTAGTTTGGCTAATTTTGGCTTAATTTGGCAGAGATTTGGGTGGACCAGGATGGACTCCAAGCTTTGAGTCAGTTTTAGGTCAGTTCTATGTGTCTTCATTCCAAGGCCCAGGCTGAAAGATCATCAGCTTCCTGAGGAATGTTCTTCTTACGGCAGAGTAGCAGAGTGCAAAAGAATTATGCAACGTTTCTTAAGGCCTCAGCCCAGAAATGGCACACAGAGACTTCTCACCATATCCTAATGTTCTAAGCAAGTCACTAAAGTCAATAAGCAAGTCACTAAAGTCTAAGCAAGACTAAACTCAGTGAGGTGTGACCAGAAAGGGTTGGGAAGAGGAGTGAATATTTGCTAATTAATAATCCAATCTAATACAACTTCTATGATATATGATTTAGAGATATTTAGTTGTTGAACAAAGGTATTTGCAATGACAGATTGCTCATCTGTCAGTTTGTCGTATTGTGGTGACTTGAGTGTTTCTGTGATACTGGAAGCTTTGCCATTGGTATTTCTAATACCAGCAGGGTCACCCTTGGTGGACGGGTTGCAACTGAGCTTCCAGACTAAGACAGACTAGGAAGAAGGACCTGGCAGTCTACTTCTGAAAAAATTGGC
>NW_004444282.1:118462-120092 GCF_000243295.1 Trichechus manatus latirostris | reverse complement strand
TCCTACCTTCGCATGCCAGAGATTTCTTATTGGCAGAGTATACTTTTCACCATATTGACTTCAAGCCTTACCTGACTTACTTTGACTAGTGGGATATAGAAAGAAATGACAGTATTTTGATTGAAGATTTGAAGAGGCATGGCGTGTGTCCACCAGGACTCTGGGGGCTTCCACTCTTCCCCATAAGAAGAACATGTTCCAGATATTCATTAATCTTTCAGTTAGAATCCAGGAATGAAGACATATGGAGGTAGACTTAGACCTGATTCAATGTCTAGAGTTCAGCCTAGTCTGGCAAGCCAATACGAGTCCAATCAATATCAGCCAAATTGCTAACCTACAGTACTATGACTATGAAATAAACGTTCTTGTTGTAACCCTCTGAGATCTTGGAGCTTTATTTTTAACCTAGCATTATTGCAGGAAAGCAAACACACACAGAAACAACTAATAACCAAGTATTATTTGTAAACGATTTATGCATCATGCAATATTTAACAAATAGTAGATGTTAAATAAGCATTTGTTAAATTAATCTTCTTTTATGTAGGACTTCTTTAAATTGTGATAATAAAAATAAAGTAAAATTGGAAATCACCAGGTTTTAAATGGTATAGATCAAATTCTAATTTGCTGATGTGGAAAAAAAAAAAAAATGTGGTGGACCTTAAAGTGTAAAAAGATTGTATCTTCATGGTCTGCTAGTTATTTTGAGATTTCTGAAAAAGACACTAGTGAGTATGCATAGAATTACTTTTTCCAGTAGTAAACTGGATCGTATGGGTTCACTAGATGGGTTTATGGTAAGCATCTCTCTGCTTAGTTAACATGTGTGTATAGGGGAATCAAACTGTATTGATATGGAAATATTACTTGTATATCTGTAGTACTGTTAAAATTGTAAGTTAAGATTCAGAGAAAAATTCACTGTCATTTAGAAATCCATGGATTGAGTCAGTGAGAGTTTTTTTTTTAATCACTAATGATTAGAAATTATTAGTAGTAATAAACAGCTAACATTTCTTGAACAATAACTGAGTCAAGGTGAAGAGTTAACGGGTAGAAATCTTTGAAATTCTATTTATTAACCCTTTGTGATATACTAGGAAGTTACAAAGATTTGTACAATCACAGAAATCTTTGAAAGAAAGAAAATCTTAGTTAGAAAGTAAAATATGTCTTAATATAAATTAAACTGTCTTTTTGAAGTTCTTTTTATCTTGTTAAAACATACTGTGATTCACTTTAGAAGTTTTTCCTTAGATCTCTTTAATGTAACCCTTTTCATTTCTCAAATCATTTTCTAAACTTCTTCCGTACAATAGTTATTAATTATTTTGTATCTGCTTTTTGATGATCCACCAGTTATTACTAGGGAATTTGTATACAAAAGTAGAGGTACTAAAGAAATTATACTTACATTATGGGTAAAGCAAGATGTAATTATATTGTCAATTCCTTATATGTTGAGACTTCTCATAAGAATGCATTTGATAAATGCAAAAAAAAAAAAAATACCCCGAAACGTTTTAAACTATGAAACTGCTATTCATTAGTGATGCTATTTATAGTGAAGGTAAAAATAACATAGCAGACTAAAGTAAGAAATGCAGTACTCACATAAATTGCC
>NW_004444282.1:116529-117503 GCF_000243295.1 Trichechus manatus latirostris | reverse complement strand
AACTTCATGAGAATCAGTTGTGCTACTGAAAAATGGAAAAACCTAAGGCAGTAATTCACATGTAAGTAAAGACATAATGAACATTTTGAACAAAAAGGATCAGTGGAAGGAAGAGATAACTGAAAGGATAAAAATGGAGAAATACAGTACTAGTTATAGAAGTTCTACTACTTACGGGGCACTTACCACATGTATGTTGCAAGGTAATTTCTGAGGTTTGACTCTTCTTCATCTTTTCAAAGATCTAGTGTCCCATGCATAATTCCTCAAAAAAGGGATATGACAGCAGAAATCAAAGGGAAAAAAGCAGTTCTCCTTTCTTTTTGATTTCAAAAGCCTCAACAAAAAGACTAGTCAGATATAGTCATGGTATTGACAAAAGATATGGGATAAAACAGCATGAGGTGAGAGAACCACCACTCCCCTCACCTTCCTCCATTCCACAGTATCTCATTTCCCTGAGATTACGGTGGAGATAAGGAGCCCTGGTGGTGCTCAGCTACTAAGTGAAAGGTTGATGGTTTGAACCCAGAGACTCTGGGAGAGAAAAGACCTAGTGATCTGCTCCTGTAAGGATTGTCACTGAGTTAGAATCTACAGGAGGGCACACAAAAACAAAGACATGATTGAGATCAGAAATAAAGGAGTTAAAGTGTAAGAGATGAGTAATTAGATACTTTTGGCTTCCAGAGAAAGTAGTATACTCCCTGTACTCTGGACTGAGCCTGGGAAGGAAGCAGCATCGCATATAAATTTATGAAATCTAGCAGCAAAAGAAGGAGCCCTGGTGGCTCAGTGGCTAAGTGCTTGACTGGTAACTGAAAGGTCAGCACTTTGAACCCATCAACCGCTCCATGGGAGAAAGATCTGGCAGTTTGCTTGCTTAAAGATTTACAGCCTAAGAAACTCCATGGGCCAGTTCTACTCTGTCCTGTAGGGTAGCTGTGAGTCAGAGTCGCCTGACAGTGCACAAC
>NW_004444282.1:87264-112563 GCF_000243295.1 Trichechus manatus latirostris | reverse complement strand
TGAAACATATATTGAAAACTAGATCTAAATGACAACCCTGGGATAACATAAGGAAGCAAATCAAATATTCCTGAATTCCATACTGAATGGACTTGTGTAACTACATAAAGAGGAAGAAAAAAAACCCATTTCCGTCTAGTTGATTCTGACTCATAGTGACCCTATAAAGAGAAGTGGATAGGAACTTTCCCATTTACTGAACCCTGACTAGGATCGGGACACATATCTCAAGGGTGGAACTTAAAAGCTAGGAGCAAAGTCTCAGATGAGAAAAGTACTTGTTCTTAATATAACTCTGTCATTTGCTAACTTTGTGACTCTGGTAAGTTACTATGACTTCATTGAGCCTCAGTATCCTCATGTGTAAATGCTGATAGTTATACTCCCTCACGGGACTATTAAAGGACCAAATGAAAGAATATATCTAAAGTGCTTTACCTAGGGCTTGACACATGGTAAATATGGATATTTTTGTTAAATTAAATTTTCATGAGAGTAAAAACTGCATTTACTTATCCAAATAAACTGCTAGATGGCAAGCATAGGACTGGTTCTTATCTTGTGTTTTATCATTATCATGGTACAAAGCAGGAGTGAAAATGAAATCTGAATAAACTCAAATTCTAAATAGTTTATAATTGCTTATAGTACAACCTACTAATCTCTCTAATCCCTGAATGTCCTCACATGGCGCAAAGAATGTAATGTCTACATAATTTAGATTTCATTTACTTTATGTTCGCTTGTTATTCCCGTATATGGTTCACCATGAGAATGTAAAATTTATTAAGTGAAGGCTTTGGAGTCAGCCTCACAGAGGTCTGTTTAGATGATGACAACTTCACAACTACAATGCTATTTTGTGCAGTGAAAAACAATTTCTTGAAAATGAAGAAAAATGTAAATGACTCCTGTAAGGAAATTAAACTAATGTTAAGTACTAGAACACAGCTGTTTTGTGTGCCATACCTATGCAACCATGTCATTAAATTCAAATCTCTAATTAACTGACTTCTGTGTCTTGTTCAACTTTGAAATGATTCATTGAAGTCATTTGCAGAAACAAGTACACTTATGAGAAAAAAAATATATTCCTGACCTTTTCTCCCTTTGTATTTTTTCCTACCTTATTACTTTTTAACACTGACTGACTGGCTAACACAATGATTCAGAATTAAGACATATCTGACGCTCCAAAGGCCATCTGTCTTATTTCTCAGCTTTAGATCCTGTATCAACAAAAGATTCTATAATAAAATAAGAAATACTAAATAATATTAAGTCATGAAAACAGGTTGCTGAAACTTGTGGAAGATAGTCTAATTAATTTTACAAAAAAAGTGGATGAGCTTATTTTGGTCTGACCGAGAAGCTCAGCTTCTATTTATCAAGAAATGTTAACATTTCAATTTAATTAAACAAATATTGACTGAGCATCTACCTATTAGAGAGGTAGCTGTTATGCAATAGATTAAAAAAAAAAAAGGCTTTGAATAAGATAGAATTTACTCAAATTCTAATTTTAAATTAACTAACTTTGACAGTTAATCTCTCTGAATTCCATTTTGTTTATCAATAAAGGTCATTATAATAAGACCAACACCCTGGTTGAAAAGTGAAATAAAAATTGCTTATATATATGTACCACTATGGTATATTTATTATAATATCTACATAATAAATGATAAAAATATGTATTACTTTTCATGGATACCCAACATCTTAGAATATGCTTTCTATGTATTTTCAATTTCCCACATTATGTGGTCCACATACTATGATAGGAGCAAACAAATTTCAGTTCTTAGACACTTGAACCTAAGGATGGACGTATGTCCTAGGATCCTGCAATAAGATAACTTCAAGGGAGACTTGGATACAGATGTGAACAAAGTGAGGAGGTAATCTCACATGGGGGTTTTTGATGTGGCAGAGGTGAAACTTTTGTATCCAAATCTGAGCATCCGCATTGCTGAGTGATGAGAGCAATGTTTCCTCTATAGCTCTCCATGGTGTGATAAGGTTTTGTCTTGGCTGCTTAGCTTCAGAGCTTGGCTTTCTGAGCTACCTAAATTCCTTCAAGAAATTCGTCTTTTGCTTAAACTAGCCACAGTTCATCTGTTGTTTACAATGACTAACCATGCTATGAGTCGGAATCGACTCGATGGCAATGGGTTTGGTTTTTGGAACCATAACTGACACATGTTATAAAAGGTCCGATTTTGGTCCTGAACTTTGATACTCTATGAACTGACCCAAACCCAGCAGTACCAACATCAGCTGGAAGATTATTAGAAATGAAGACTATCCAAACCAACTGGATCAGATCTACAATCAGAACCCAAGATCCCTAGGAAATTCATGTGCGTATGAAAGTTGTGATGCACTGATCTAGAAGACAGATATTCAGAATTTTAAGATACAGTCATCTGGTATATTTGACTTTATTTCAAAGATTTAGAAAGTAATACTACTAATAGTTTTCCAATAGTTTGGAGACAATCACAAGAAGTTATAGTACCATCTATGAAAAAAAATGGTAGATGATCTCAGTACTGTCTACCAAAGAAAAGTATATGCTAAATCTAGAGTAAGGCCTTATGTGTTATTATCAAAGGAGAAGAATTTTATTCCTTTAATAGCACTTCATAGTCTCCTCAATTGGTGAAGTCTCTTTTATTTAACATTAAAAAGTTCTTTGCTTATAAATTTATGAAATGAACATTATTGTTAGGTGCTGTGGAGTTGGCTCTGACTCATAGCTACCTTATGAAAATTTACCTGGTCCTACTCCATCTTAATGATCATTGGTATATTTGAGTCTGTTGTTTTGGCTGTTGTGTCAGCCCATCTCATTGAGGGTTTCCTTCCTTTCAATGACTCTCTACCAACCATGACGGCCTTTTCTAGCAGTTGATCTTTCCTGAGACTTGATGAGGTGACCAGTGTTGATGAGCTGAAGTCTCATCATCCTCACTTCTAAGAAGCATTCTGGTTGTATTTTTTCTAAGACTGATTTGTTTTTGTTTTTTTTTTTTTTGACAGCCCTTATCCAAGGTATAGAATGAAGATCAAAGAAATTGATTGTGTTCACGCCTTAATACAGGACCAATAAGCTCATAAATATTTTAAATGAGTAATGCCACAAGCAAATATATGAATATACTTACATTTGCTTGAAACCATCAGTAAAAAAGCCCCCTTGAAAACTAGACAAAATAATCTAATAAATGCAAAACAGTGAACTGAGGAGATAGCTCTTTTTTAAATAAACAACTCTTTACTGCTTTATGTTCTTACATGTATCTTAATACCAGATCATTTTTGAGGCATATGATACGTAAAAGGACAAGTTAAAATATTTTTGTTAAAAAACAAATAATATTTTTTGTTTCTTTTCCCAAAGAGTTCAAGTTAAAATAAACTGACATTATGTCAGAATGGATTACAACAAACCAGGATAGTCAACTAACGGCACCCTTGCTGGAAAAACAAACACAAAACAAGCACACAAGCAAATCAACACTAAAAATGTAGGCTACATTTAGAGTATAGTGTCCATTATGATGGGAGTTTTAGCCTGGTTTCCTAATGTTCATGTTAACAAAAATCAATAAGAACACTCTTACTGATCCTGAAGTGGAATGAGTGAAATGAACAGGCAAAATGAATATAAATATCTAGTGAGCTTGTTGTCTGAGAAGGATAGAACACTCTCCAAATCAAATGATTTTATTGAGATTACTAGTGATTCCAAAATACCCTTTCTCAACACATGGAGATACATACACACTTAGATATCCATGTCTTCCTTTACATTTAGAAAGATTTTCAATCTTTTAGTGCTTCATGTTGGAGCCCTCGTGGTGCAGTGGTTAAGCACTCGGCTGCTAACCAAAAGGTTGACAGTTCGAACTCACCAGTCCGTACTTGGAAACTCTATGGGGCAGTTCTACTCTGTTCTATAGGGTCGCTATAAGTCAGAACCAACTTGATGGTAGTAAGTTTTTTTTTTTTTCTTTTTCCTTTTTTTTTTAGAGTGCTTAATATTAAAATGGAAACAGCTCTGTAATCAGTTATTAGTATGTTACAACAAGTCCTTTTAGGAATGGGCCAGGAGGAGAAGTACTAGGGAAAAAGGGATGTCTTAACATCATCCTTTCTGAGTTTTATATCATGGTATTTATGATGTATTATGACATTGCATGAAGTTAGAGTCTGCTTCTTTTCCTCTCCAACCTCCCAATCACAGCCCTTGATGCTGATGTGATGTTGAAAACTTAACTGTATAGCCATGATCATTACTTAATATGAGTGTTTGGAGCAAATATGGGGGGAGGGGAGGAAAGAAAACTGGAACACATTTCCTGTCCTAAGTCTGAGTCCGACCCAGGAGGAAAATTCTCAAGAAGAACTTTGTTAGCTTCAAGATTCTCTAGAGAATCTATTCTGCTAAAACATAGCATGGCTTCACAAATTTTGCCCAAGTAATTGTAATTGGGCCAAATTCATTTACACACTAAGTCCTTTATCTCTCTACTCGAAAAAGAAGTAATTCAATTAGTCTCTAAGTAGCTATGTAGCTACACGACTTTGAAGGAAAGCATTGAGTTTCTTAGCTAAAATCTGAAATAGCATTCTATAATAGCTTAAATGTTTTAGTGGTCCCAAGAATAACAGAGGAGAAATTTAGGAAGAGATTTCCTTGGCGTAATTAGATGAGTTTGCCATTAATTTTACCAGCTGATCCTTAGTTCCACAAAATAAGCTATTCTTTAATACTGGTATGTTCTAGTGTCCTTGTTGATTTTTTATTCACTGGATTAATTATGTTAAATCCATTTTTACTCCTTACTTTGCATTATTTTAGAAAGTGGGGCAAGGAACAATTCTTTAACTTTTATATTTCTTTCTGTCAAATATTATCGTAATTTGAATGCAAAGAATTGCAAGTTAATACGGAACTGGAAGCAAAGGAAAAATGACCTCTGAAATTTTTAAATCCTGCCATTCCCTTTCCTAAGCCTTTTCTCTTCTTGGCTGTCTAGAAGAGTTGTGAAAAAAAATTAGGATTATGAACATGTTTTGTAAATCAAACTAACATATATATTACTTGATATTACATTATAAACAGACCTGGTGGACAGTGGTTAAAGCACTTGGCTGCTAACTGAAATGTTGGCAATTCAAACCCACCAGCCCTTCTGAGGGAGAAAGATGTGGCAGTCTGCTTTCATAAAGATTATAGCCTTGGAAATCCTATGGGGCAGTTCTAGTCTGTCCTGTAGGGTCACTATGAGTCAGAATTGACTTGACAGCAATGTGTGTATTATATTTTACAGGGATACTGTAAAAATGGCTTAAAGACAGTGTCTGACCTTCTCCAACCCCACCAGGGGGAAGGAGAACTAAGATCAACAGCCCAAGGCTGACTCCCACAAGGCAGAGGCCAGACAAGCCTCTTTCTCTACCCCGTTATCAATTGGGACACCAACTGTTCCTCCCACAGCACTCTCTACTTCTCTGCTGGGTTTGATAATTCATTGCAGTGGCCACACAGAACTCAAGGACCATGCTCACAATTATGGGGTTTATTATGGAAGTAATAGTTACAATTCAGGCTTAAGATCACTCAGGATACAGTTCTTCCATCAGGATATCCTCTTCCCAGCTGTGCTCTCAGGCATGCCCCTCCCTGGCCCTCAGTCTCTGCCCAGAGGCACTCAAATTTCTCTCTTCCTGGGCCGGGAAGCCCACCATGTTGTCTCTTGCTGTTGGGTCTCTGCTGCTGGGTCTCTGCTGCTGGTCTCTCCTTCCTTGGTGGTGGACTCCTCCCCTCTGCTCTGGAATTGGCTCTTTTTTAAGGCAAAACTGACAAATTCCCTTGGAAGGCCACAATTGTCCTACCACACAATCACTTGGGTAAGGGTTACAAGACCATGACTAGAAAGGCCACACACAAAAGTAATTAATCCACCACAGATACCTAGATATTAATGTGCTAAAATTTCAATATTTCCTAACTTTTTAACTCATACAAACTTTTATACTGTTAGCCTTTCCTTTCCTCTCTCCCACAGATTTTCTAAAAAAGTTGGCAACTGTCTTTCCCTCTACTCCAATTTGCTAATCAAGCACCTGGAACTGTTTCAGTGCAGAATGTTTTTTATATTTTCAAAAATATTTTATACGTTCCTTATGTTTTCTGTAAATCTTCAGCAATAGTCTTGATAAAAAAAAGTTTTATTAGTATATGGCAATCACATTTTGTGCCAAGTATGCTTTGCCAAAGTCTTTGCATAATTT
This sequence comes from Trichechus manatus latirostris, assembly GCF_000243295.1. NCBI lineage: Eukaryota > Metazoa > Chordata > Mammalia > Sirenia > Trichechidae > Trichechus > Trichechus manatus. The sequence goes on along the minus strand of NW_004444282.1, from coordinate 106,257 downwards.
GAATCTCTTGCAATTCAAGACAGATCATGACAAAAATAGTGAATATTGTTGTCGAGCAGTATATAGAATAGTGTGTCTGACATTAACATATGCATATTTACAATTCCTTCATGATTCCTCAGCTTTGGAATTACACTAACTTTGAAAATTTTTACATTATGAGGATTCTTATTATTTTAAACTTTGTTGATCAAGTGAGATTTATTAACATATCGTTTTTCAAACTTGTAAAAATATGACACCCTTAAAATAATATTCAAGTGTGATATGATAAATAAATAAATTAAATATATATTTGATTATTTGAATAAGGTTCCTTTTTACAACCAAAATCATGATAGCATAAAACTATCCCACAAGCTTCTATTCTTGTCATGATGGAATACTTAGTAACAGACTAGCTCTTCTGCTACAAACAACTATAAGATTCACAAAAATTTATGAAACAACTTGTGGTAGGCAGAGTAGTGACCTACTGAAGATCTATACCCTGATCCCCAAAATCTGTGACTATGTTACCTTACGTGAGAAAAGGGAGTTTGCAGATGTGAATAAGGCTATGTACTTTGAGAAGGGAGGTTATCTTGGATTATCTGAGTGGGCCCAAACTTATCACATAAATCCTTAAAACTGGAGAACCTTCCTAGGCTGGGTCAGTGAGATAAGATAGAAGAAGAAGAGAGAGAGATGTCATGTGTGAAGCACTTGCCCAATTACTGCTGGCTCTGAAGATGGAGGAAAGGGGCTATGAACCAAGGAATGTTAGCCACTTCTAAAAATGTTGGAAAAGGCAAGGGAATAGATTCTCCTCTAGACTTTTAAAAGGAACACAAAAAGGAACACAGCCATGCTGACACCTTGATTTTAGCCCACTGAGACCCTTAAGACCTATAGAACTATATGATAATAAATTTGCATTATTTAAACCAATAAGTTGGTGGTAACTGGTTAACACAGTAACAGAATACTAATACAGATTTTGGTGCTTGGAAGTGAGGTGGTATTGAAAAAAATACCTAAAATATGAAAGTAGTTTTGGAATCAGGCAGTGGGCAGAGGTTAGAATGATACTGAGGAATATGATAAAAAAAAAAAAAGGTAGAGTGCCTTGACTGTTATGCCGTTAATAGACATGTGGATATTAAAGTGAGGACTCAAAAGGAAATGAGGACCATGGTAGAGAAAACCTATATTATTTTAGTGAAAGCCTAAATCACCATGAACTATTATTAGATACATGGACATTAAAGACACTTTTGTAAAGGGAGCAAGGAACATATTGTTAGGAGCTGGAGGAGAGTCCCTATGCCTGTCCCACTATGTTGCACAACAGCAGAAAGCTTAGCACAGTTATGTTATGCATTTATGTGGAAAGCAGAATTTGTAAGCAGTGAACTTGGGTATTCAGCTGAGAAGATTGCCAAGAAAGTGTGTCTTGATGCTTAAGGTAAAATGCAAGAGGACAAAAATAAATTGAGAAAAGAAATGTTAAACAAAAAGAAACCAGGACTTGATGACTGAGAAATTCTCACCCATCCAGGTTTGCAAGAGGTGCCAAATTAAAAGATTCACTTTCACAAAAAAGTGTCCTAGAAAAAAAGTCGAGGGTGTGGTGGTTCAACTTTTTGGTAATAACTCTAAAAAATTAAAGGTCAGAATACTCAGTTACACAAACATCTCTTTGAAGAGATTAATGGTGTGACTCATAGATTGCCTCAGCCGTCTCAGCAGAAGCCAAAGATAGAGAGGGGATGATCTATGAGAAGTCTGTGGATGAGCCTCTTATTTATTATACTTAATGCCCATGACATACATGGGAGAGCTACAAAGTTTTTGAAAAGTTAATATCATCAGAAACACTAACATTATCATCTTAGACAGAAAGGGACAGAGAGAATAGCAAATAAAAGAAGGCTCCTAAATCCTCCAAAATTATAAAGGGACAAAAGAGGATGAAGAAAAATACTCAAATGAAAACACATGCTAACTTAACTGGAAAAGGAAGGGTGTCATAGAGGGCAGAGCCATGTGTCCAGAGAGCAGAGATCTATGCCTAGATAATGAACCCATAGATCCACAAGATTAGTCCCAACCTTTAAAACCTAGTGGCATTTGCCTGCCTAGGTTTTGAAATTACTTGGGACCAGTGACTTTTTTTTCCTTACGTTTTCTTCTTTTTTGAACTAGAATGTCTATAATGGATAGTTTATGCTTGTCCCACCATTGTATTTTATGAGACAATAACTTATTTCTTTAGATTCGTGGGTCCAAAGATGGAGAAGAATTGTAACCCAGGATGAAACATACTCAAATTCTCATCCATATCTAATTTAGATAATGTAGATAATGATCATTGGGACTTTGAATTATTTAGATTTAGATGAGATTTGGGGCTTTGCTTTAATGCTGTAATGAATGAGACTTTAATGGACCTTGGAATGAGGTGAATGTATTTTCATATGATATAGATGCATATCTTTGAGGGACAGAGTGTGGATGTGATATACAGAATAATGGTCTTGAAATATGTCCTTGCTTTAATCCCTGGAACATGTGAATATTTTACAGTATATGATAAAAGGGACTTTTCGTATGTAATTAAGGGTATGAGTATAGATGATTAAGGGTAATTTAAGAAGGGTGATTATCCTGGATTATCTGGCTGGGCCCAATCTAATCATGTGAGTCCTTAAATGTGGAGAACCTTTTCCTGATTGGTCAGAGTGATGATACAGAGGTAGAAGAAACAGATGTGAGTATTTGACCTATCATTTCTGGATTTGAAGGCAGAGGAAGTGGGCTATGAGCCAGAAATTGTGAGTGTCCTCTAAAAGCTGGAAAAGGTAAGGAAATGAATTCTCCACTAGATCTCTGGGAAGTAATGCAGCCCTGCTGACATCTTAATTTTAGCCCAGTGACATCTGTGTTGGATTTTTGATCTACAGGACTGTAAGATGATAAATTGTATTGTTTAAGCCATTAATAAGAAAAAGTATTTTCAGCCATTGGACAACAGGCAGCTCATTGCAGCAACTTCTGATAGAAGGGAAACACACAAAATGAGGCCCATGATCTTCTAGGCTTTCTGTCTGAAGGCAATTTGAAGACTGTAGCCCATAGATGTAGACTCAAGCAGAGCACAATTGTCTTGTTGAGCTGAGTAAGCTGTGTTCAGTGTTTGGAGCTACTGAGATAGTCAGGGCAAGGTATCATATAAAAGCAAGACGCTCAAAGAAATCTGATCCAGAAATCTGCATGAGGTCCCTTAAGTCTTTAATGAATTACTAAATTGGGCATGTGCAGGTTGAAAATCCATGAGACCTGGCACAGAACAACTACTAAGGGGTTATGCTCTAAATACAAGTTCTGGAGGTCATAAAATTCTGAACACATCAGATTTATGACTAGTCAAAGTAAAGAGACATCACTGAAGAGTCAATATTCAATAGAAATATTAGAAAGGCAACACCTTAGGAGAAGGACTACTCTAACATTAGAATTAAGATTACTCTACATGTGCCCTAAAAAGCTTAAAAACGGTACTTAGAAGTACAAATTTACATTACTAGTAAATTAGCAGGTGCTTATCAGAACAAACTCAACACTCTTTACAGAAAAATATCAAAATACAGACTCTCAACAACACAACACCTATGATATTTAGCATAAAATAAAATAAAAACTTACTTGATATGTGGAGCAGGAGAATGTTACTCATAACAGGGAAAAACATCAATCAATTAAAATAGACACAGATATAGCACAGATGTTCAAATTAGCAGACAAAAACTTTAAAAGAGTTATTCTAAAAATATTCATGAATTTAATGGAAAGGATGGGCACAATGAGTAAATAGATTAGGAATATCAATTGAGAAATGAAACTATTTTAAAAAAATCAAGCAATTAAGTGGAAATGTTAGAATTGAGAAAAATCAATATCTAAAAGAAAAAAAAAGTAGCCTGATGAGCTCAATAGCAAATTAGAAAATGCAGAAGAAAAGATCAGTGATCTTGAAGACAGCGAAATACAAGGTATCAAAACTAAAACACAGAGAGAAAGAAGGCTAAAACACTGAACCAAATCTCAGTGATCTTTTGGACAATACTAAGTGTTATAACATAATTAATTGAAGTCCTAGAAGGAGAAGAGGAATTGCGGCAGAAAAACATTTTAAAAACGCAGAAAAATTTTCAAATTTGTGGAAATTTTTCAATGTTAATATCTAAGAAATTCAAAGTCCCCAAGCATTATAAACAACATCAACATGCGTTACAGAGTAGAACTACTCTATAGGGTTTTCTTGGCTGTAATCTTCACAGAAGCAGATTACCAGGCCTTTTCTCTGCAGCACTGCTGAGTGGGTTGGAATTGCCAACCTTTAGGTTAATATCCAAGAGCAAACCATTTGCACCACCCAGGGACCAAAATGTCAATGTTGTTGTTGTTACTTACCACTGAGTCAATTCTGACTCATGGAGAAGTAGAGGAAATGAAATGGAATAGAAAAAAAAATTAAAAAGTATAGTTAAATAGTTTTAAAAATAATTAAAAACAGTTTAAAAAAGTAAAAAGATAAGAAAAATAAAACAAAACAAATAAACACATCCCAGATGGACCAAAGAGAAAACAAATAGCCATTTTTAATACTTAAACCTAACCATATGGATAAGATAACTTTTTGTGACACTTGTATCTGTGACAAGGACCAGGTCTGAGGCATGGAGAATTTGTTTCAATCTCGTAACAGTCAAAAAATCCTTTGGAGTACAATGACAATGAAATTTGTTTGCCATAGCTCTCCTTGTGTTGTGTCTCTAAAAGGTACATGTGCTTTCTTGTAATGTGGATTCCTGACGATTAACTGCTAGGCACCAATCCAGAGCACTGAATAAATAAACAAGAGGTATTTTGTGGGTTTATGGTTTCAGCTCCTTCTTGTTATTCTGAAGCTTGTATAATTTATTAATAGCAAGAGCTATAAATATCTGGGTATAAAAGTAACTGCTTAGACTACAGTGTATAAATGGGCTGAACTCCTCCACCATCATGAGTTGTCAGACTCAATAGACTCACTTCACATAAGTGTTAACACTAGACTCACTGGTAGTACGTTAAAATGGACAAAAGAAACATACGGTGTCATATGAGGGAGTAGTCAAAAGCTTACCTGCCTACACAACTGGGATTATCTTTCATATTTTAGTTTTATAGTAATTGACATCTTTTGTTGCATTATATTGAGGAAATATCATTAAAAACAAAATTTCCTGCCAACTTAAACCCTCCACAAAGGTTGAAGAGAGAAAAAAAGTATATATTTATATATACATATTCATATATATATATATAATAAGCATTAAGCTAGAATGGGATGGCCATTGCAAGCAATCCACTAAAGAGATTGCAGGCAGAAAGAAATCTACGTCTCTATAATAACCCTTTCATATAGTCAAACAGATGCAACACATTGCATATATGTTCTAAAGATAAACAACTAGTTCTTGGGAGGATTTGACAGTACTATTTGTCATCATAAATTCACCGCATACTGGGGTGGCCATTTGCATTTGCTAATTGCCTTTATCCAAAGGAAAAATAAATGTCTTGTATATTTATGGAAAGAGATTTGAAACTCGGAGCCAGGTGACCTCTAAAGTTAGACTCTTACCCTTCCACTGAAACTGGGAGAAAGAGGTGCTATCTTCTTAGCTGATTATATTTCAAAGAGATGGCTAGTAGAATATTGAGTAAACATTCATGAGTTTTAAAGTCTCTGGTGGTGCAACGGTTAAGCACTTGGCTACTCACCAAGATGTTGGCCATTCAAACTTACCCAGCGGCTATGCTGGAGGAAGACCTGGTGATCTGCTTCTGTAAAGATTACAGCCAAGAAAACCCCGTGGGGAAGTTCTGCCCTGTCACATGGGGTTGCTATGAGTTGGAATCAACTTGCTAGCGCTCAAAAACAACAACAAATAATAGGGACTTATTTTGCTTTTAAAAAGATTTCCACACACTTCAGAAGTCCCTTGTTGGTATAAACAGTTAACACACTCAGCTACTAACCACAAAATCCTCAAAAGAAAGACTTGGCAATCAACTTCCAAAAAATCAGCCACTGAAAAGTTCTACTCTGACACACATGGGATCACCATGAGTCAGAATCGACTCTACAGCAACTGGTGAACTGGTTAACAAACACTTCCAACAGGCAGAGAGACAATTTATAACTGCAAGCTTTCTACAGTAAATAACCTAAGAAAAGGGAGGTGCAGAGGTCTCTTTTTTTTTTTGCACCAGGGAGAATTGACCTTTTTTTTTTTTCCTTATTTTTAATTTGTATTTGCCCTTAAAATTAAATGTGAACTTTGACATACACTTAAGGCTTAATCACTGTTTTAAAACATTGAATCTGAAGAGGCTCAGCCTCTATAACATGTAGTGACCTGGCCATAAAAATTAGCTTTGGATAACACTTTTTCCTAGGAAATTGCCCCAAATTCTATCATTGACTGCTTCTGTGTTCTTCTCTGTGCTCTGGAATTCCTGATTCCTTTTTCTATTGAGCTTGTCATATGTTCTTTTGACCCAGTCTATTCTAAAACTTATTGGACTCCACTTTCTGGATTTCTTCTTGACTCGTGTATCTACATGATGTTTGAATTTCATTACCTCTAGGGTCTCAGTTGTGGTATTATGTTACTTTTATCACCATGGAACTCTTCTACCAGGGCTAATCAATACTTCCTGCCAAGAGACTATTAATCAGAATGGAGCAAGAAATCTAAAGGTGGGTGAGAGGATAATGTCAGACTTGAAAAGAACACAGTCAAGTACGGATGAAGGTATTAGAAAAAAAGATAAACAGAAAGAGTTAAGTAGGAGTTCTGATCAATGCTAGAGGCCTGGGTAAAACTGACCCCTACAACTGAAGTGGAAACTCTTAAAAATTATGTCAGGGTTGGACCCACTCAAAGCTCCAAGGATTTTCTGATTATTGTATCAGCACCTTACCAAAATCATTATTATAATTAATTTGATAGGATGACATTTAAGAGGGAGGTAGAGTGGAAAGTAAAAATGTACCTTAAGTTTCCTTGCATTGCTGTTTTGATGTCAAGAGCTTAAGGGAATTTGTAGACATAGACAAACTATCTTGGCAGGGAGCTGAGAGGATAGAAATCATCCTCCAACAGATTAATTACTAGATTCTTCCCTGGCTGTGAAGAAAGGGAGAGAGAGACAAAAGAGTAAAGACAGAGTGAGACATATCTCGAAATTCTTGTACCCTACCTCCCAGTCATGGCACCATGGAAATGGCGAGACCCATGAGAGATGACTGTGGTATATTACGCAAGATGGTATATCACGCAAGTCTCACATATGGCATGAAAGCAACAATACAGTCATTTCCAACCCCCATGTATGGTATGGAGGCAGCAATAGAATGGTTGAAACTGATGGAGCATGGAAGAATGGAGTGATGGACATTTCAGCAGCAATGTAAGTGAAAAACAAAGACCACATACCTCCAGTTACTCAAATTCCTTCCAAGCATTTGCACTGAGTTAAATTTGGACTATGGTAATACTATGAAAACTTGTTATCAGCTGCCTTCAGTTGATCCCGACTCATGGAGATCACATGTGTATAGAGTGAAACTGCTCCATAGGGTTTTCAAGCCTGTGACCTTTTGGAAGTAGATTGCCAGGCCTGTCTTCCAAGGTGCCTCTGGATGGGTTCAAGCCACCAAGCTTTTGGCTAGTACTGGAGTGCTTAATCATTTCCTCCATCCAGTGACACTTCCATGAAAACTAAGCCTTGTATATCAATGCAGTTAATTGTCCTGTCATCCTGCCAGGTTGGAAGTGTTGGTCAAAATGAAAATTAACTTGTTTCAATACAATGTAAAAATTGCCTATGTTTCACACCTTAGTTTGTGAGTACATATTCCTATTTGTGACATGAAAATTTAACGAGTGCTTTGGGTAATGTTTTGTGCTAAGAACTTTGCATTGCAGTGTCTCATTTAATCTCCACAACAATCTTTTCTATGAATTTTGTACCATTATTTTAAATTGTATAGTCCACAGCACAAGGCAATCTCTAAAAATTATATCCCCCATATTTTAACCTTGATGTTGGTCTAATGAGAAACTTGAGGCTTAGAAAGGTTAGTAACCTGCCTAAGTGGAACGAAATCTAGTTCTATCAGTCAGCCAAGTTGGTTTTTCTCTTTGTGCACACTCTACTCTACCATAATGTATTGTCTCCCAGGCTGTGCAGAAATGAGCAAAAAGTAAGAAAATTTTCTTTCTGAAGAAGGAAAAAAGCATATCAAGTTGATGATATTTCTCAGGAAGAGGATTGCTTGCTGAGAAGGACTACTATGGAAGAAAAAAGCAGAATGTGTGGAGTTCATGGCATTAATTCATGTTTTATCTCTATTTCTTTAGTCCAAATTGCTCTATGCATGAGGGTGAATGCTTAAGAAAGTATTTCCCAAAGTATGGTCTTTGGAAAGTCACTATTTCTACAGAATAGTAATAGGCATAACAAAAGTGATTCCCAGGTCAGCATAAGTTAAGGAAATATTGAGCATAACAAGTTTAAAACGCGTGTGTATATGGTGGGGGGTGGGTGTCCTTATTTTTTAGAATTCACAATACCTTTAATAACTGCAGGAACTCTCAGAAGTTTTAATTAACATTTCAGTGGAAATCTCTTAGGGTGGTTATAATTTGAAGCATTTCTTACACTTTTCTGAGCTTGAGTTTTAAAAATATTTAAAATCTATTTGTTGGTTTATGTATGCTTAGGTGCATATATGCCTTTACATATCTATGTATGTATATATTACTTGTTCGTTTTATTATTTGCTAGGTACCTCAAGAGAACTATTGTAACAGAATGTATTTTAAGAAAAATTGATCTGTGACTCTGTCTCCCTGTCTCCTAGGGAGCCATTATTCGACATGTCTAATCCTTTTCCTTTGCTCCTTATCTTTGCTCCTGGACACAAAGAGTAAGGCCTTGGGTAACTGGTACCTACATTCCCACCTAATCCTATTTTTAGGTCTTAGTGAATGATTTGGACTTTTTACAATAGTGCACAAGCAAACACGACTGACTTTGATACCTGTGGACTTATTTGTGTGGTATTTTCATCTGACCTTAAGCAAGTTAATCACTCTGAAGCTCACCTTGCCCTCCTAAAAATGAAACTCTGAGCTAGAGTAACCTAAAACTATCTTTTACCTCTATAATTCTTATATTTTTAAACTCCACTAGAGCACCAGCCTGCTAGTAGCTTCAGGAGTCTGTCATCAATAAATTAGCCTCCATGGTAAATTTGTTTTTCCCAATATTCAGGGAAGTTTGTTTGTAACTCTTTGTAACTAATTAAAAATATGGAACTATGATAATGAGAACGACTGGCATGGTGCTGAAATCCCCACATTCAATTAACACCATATTCTTTTTAAGAAATAATACCTGAAGGTTTTTAAAAATGCCATTTATTTATGAAAGACATAGTTTTTTCTTGTGGTTTAGAAAAGCAGACTTAGTGCATCTCTCCCCACCCTCTCCTCTTCGAATCCTCATTCTCCAGAGAATGGCAGCCATCTTGCACAGACCTATTACTGTTGCCCGTGAATTTTCCTGAGGTCATGTTTTTCTCTTTGTGCACACATTTACTAATCTATGAAAACATATTTCTGGAGAAGAATATCTAAAAGGGAACATCGTGATATGGATCAATAGCTTTAAAAAGAGACTAATGGGAAACCACAGAAAATGTCAATATGAAAACCCTTATCAACCATACACGAAGCTGTTTAAGGAGTAAACTTTGCCTTCAGGTCCTTTAACCCAGTTGTTCATTAACTCACAGGAAATGCCAGACCCAAGGGATAGTATTATTTTTATCAAACTTGGTCTTTTGCTTTTCCTTCCAAAGTCTACAACATCTCTATTTTACTGAACTGCTTCTAATAAATTATATTTTTTTGGACTATACATTTTCTAGAAAGTAATAAATTGTGTCTAACAGGAAAAAATGGAATTTATTTTAAATGCTGTCTGAAGGTTACAATCTTATTAAAAGTCAGCGAATTTGAAAAATGTTAACTATGCTACATATGACAGCTCCTGCATTATGCAGCACACCGACATTCAGTAAGCTATTGCCACTCTTCCTGCAAATATTTCTATTCAGAAAAACCACGCAATGCAATTTTATTTACTGAGCATGTCATTATTGTTTCTAAGAATGTTTGACATCCTTTTTGGTTTATAATTTATTACTTTTTACAAAAGATCAATAGAACGATAAAAAAAAAATGAACTGGTGAAATGTAATATTCGATGATATGCCTATGTTTTCCTTTTTACCAAAAAGTGGTGTCCTATTTCTCTTGAATACTATAGATCACCTCCGTGTTTAACATTTGGTTCAACTGAGTAAAGACAGTCAATATTTGGTAATATTTTGAAACTGGTCCCTAAGCTGGACATGTTTTAGCATCTTCCAGTGTTTTATATGAGAAGAGTCTGAGCAGTAGTGATAGCTGATAGCACTATCCTGTATCAATCTACTTTTGCATTTAACTCCTGAGCTGTGTTCCCATGATTGCAACCTTGAGCAATGGGCTTTGGGATGTATTATCAATAATAGAATGTACACAGCACTCCAACTTGTAATTACAGTGTGTTATGTATACTTTCCCTATGCTCTCAGGTCACATCTGATTATGTAATGTTCTTAAATCACATTGTGTAAGGCACTATTATGCATACTTTTATAATGCTTTTTTAAACTGTTATGATATTTCTATGCTTTTAAATACCTATGTATAAGTCACTTACAATGTGAAGAAATTGAGAATTTCTAAGCTTAGAAATAGAAATATATGTTTGTATAATGCTCATTAACAATTCACTATAAATCATTAGAAAATTGTTATAACCTTGAAAATAGATAACAGAAGTATAAGAAGTAGATTGTAAATAACTTCCCTAAACTGGGCTGTGCACCTGCACTCTGGGATAATGGCATGTAACATTAATCAAATTTCTATAAATTAACAAAACTTAAATATGTCACTAATCAATTCCCATAATTTTTAATTAACTAACTTGGCCTTGAAACATGTAATAAACAAAAATATAAATATGTCATGTAAGAATTCCCTAACTGGCAATAAAACATAACATAAATTAAGAAAACATAAATATGTCATGCAGCAATTCTTCAACTGACAACAAAACGTACAATTATAGTTGAACATGACAGCACACAGGGTATATAAACCCGTGGATTTCTACTCATTTTCCAAGACAGAAGCAGAAGTTCTCTCTGACTCTTTGTCTGAAGACTGAGAAGCCTTCTGAGATACTGCTCGCCACAACCAACCTCAGACCCTAGGTACGGGAGAACCTCCTCTGAGTTCGAGCGGTGGTCAAGTCTACTCCTCGTGACCACTCATTAAAGGTAAAAACTTGAAGTCTAAATATTTGAACTCTAACATTTAAACTAACGTTGTAGTTGTTAATTCTGATTCTCTGATGCTAAATGAATGGCTTGAGGTTTTACTTGCAAGTCTTGCCAAGACTACCCTGGAATAAACTGAACGAGTTTATGCATGACAAACTTGAACGTTTCTTTATTGATTCTTAAGATAAAATCCTCCAGGACACAAAGGGTGTTACGTTTTTATCTTATTAACTTGTAATATGAAATCTTAGGGTAAATACTTTCAAATGGTATGTACTATATTCTACAACTGCTTTTGACATGGCTTTGCCAAGAAAGAGATGGGTATTTTACATAACATTTAGTATCTCCTTGTATAACACCTCTTGCATTTGTAATTGTTCCCCTGCTTGTCTCTTTAGGGTATTACGAAGTAGTCCCTAGTACTACTTGGGTGACATCAAGAAGGCGAACAGTTTTTAGATTCTGGCTGAATGGTAAAAAGAATACTTTAAAAACGCTTAAAAGAGAGAGAGGGGTATTTACAAATAGGTTTTTATGAAAACATATCGACTCTGTTCAGAGGTCTCATCTATCGGTAAGAAGAAGGAATGGGACATGACCATCAGTTTTCCAATGAGTCCATCTTCAGATATGAATGCTTTGAAAGTAATTCCAAATGTAGAGAAATGAATAGATTATTTATTCTGCACTTATTTGCCATTCTTATGATTTTAGGCTTGGTAGGTAGGATCGTTTTCTATAGCTCATGTATTTTTTAAATACTCATCTCTCAACCTTTTATCAATGCATTTGAATTACAAAAAATATTTTAGTATCATTACTGAGGCCTAAGTGTATTGAATATTTATTCATTCTAATTAAGCTTCTCTGAAGATGTAAGATAATAGGAAACCATAGATACCATACCTACTTATTGGGCAGGAGAAATGATTGAAATATATAGTCAAGGGAAATTAAAACAACACAAGAGATGTCCTTGTGGAGAAATGGGAGCACAGATAAGCATAGCTTGTGGCTTATCTGTGCTTATCTGTAATCAGATGGGGTGGATCCAATGCAAACAAACGTTCACTATATATGGAATGGAACAATTACAGGCAATCAAAAAGAGATGTCACGTAAAACTAACATTTGGAAAACTACAGCTTGTTTAATGTTTTTTCAGCGGAAAAAAAGTTAAAATTATAAAGTTATAGGTTAAACAAAAAGGCCAATTGCTATATTTTTGTATTTCCAATCTATGAGTTTTATAGGCTTCTGACAAATCGGATTTCCAATTGCTACCTTAAGTTGTAGTAAATTCAAAATTCTTTTTCTTTTTTGTGCTAAGTATCTTTAACTTGAAAGAGCTCAGAAAGAGTGGCAGAAGTAAGACTATTAGTTTTGCAATCTCATTATGCAAATTGAAAAACCCATTCCTTGTAGTATTCAAGTCTCTGCAGGCTTTAGTGGGCCCTGCAATTGAAGAATAGGATATTTGCATTTTTCAATTCTAACACCCTAGAGTACCAGAATGTCTGTGCTCATAACCTTAATGAGTAAAAATAAATGTTGGTATTAAATTGGTTTAAAAATATGTTTAAGAAATGAGAAGGTAGAATTCTCCTAACCGCTTGCTCATTAATTCATTGTTTCATTTATTTACAAATATTTATTGAGAATTTTCAAATAACACAGTTTGAGGCACTAGGGATACGAAGATCTTTATGACTCAGAGATGCTCAATATCTAATTAAGAGGATCATTAGTAAACATTCGATTACAAACAGAGCATGGGTGGCACTTGAATAGAGGGAAACCAAGTCTGCTATGGTTTATCCTAGAGGATAAATCCTGTGGTTTATCCTATGATTTATTCTGTGGCTTAGCCAGGAGGCAATGTCCACTAGGCAATGCATTGATCTGACGAGAATGATTTGGAGGTCAGTAACATCCTTCAGGGCTCACTTCCTACCCTGCCTCTTTCTCCACCAGGCGCCTTTTTTAGACTTCTCCAACTTGGATTTAACTCTGTCTTCTTTGCCCCCTCACAATACTTCTGAAGAACTAGTATTTTCCCAGATCATCCAACCTGTGTCATATTCAAAGTACAACTTAATAGTACAACACCTAATCTCTACCTTTTTTTTTTTTTTAATTTTTGCTTTGGCTGAAAAAAAAAGGAAGGTAATTTCTGTGGTGTCTCGTACCTGACAACTTCTTTTTGTTGCCAAATTATTGATGGGGCTCTCCCTGGCTTGCTGCCCTAGGAGAAATTGTCAGGAGAAACCAGACTGTTTGAAAAAAACTCACTGAGAAAGTATAACTGTTATAATTACTTTTGCCTGAAGTGATTCTCCTTCACACCCAGGACTCCTTTGCCTTGGACAGATTATAGGGTTCTGGTCACAAGAATCTACTGTGACTCTTTGTTAAAGGCTAGAGGAAGTGTCCTCACAATATATCTGCCACACTCTGTATGACACGGACTAATCTATATGTGTACCCTTGGTTGCTCTGCTCACATTTTGCCAGCAAGACAGACCTCCCTATTGACATTTTATTTTGCCAGTCTTGTTAGAGATTCTGTACATTGCTCTCCACTTGACCTCAATGATTGGTAACTTAACTTCTCTCAGTATCTTCTCAGAGTTTAAAGAATCTCTAGACCTACGTTGAAGGAAGGAGGTGGGTCAAGAAAGAAGGGAAGAGGATACCACACCTTTCTAAGGTCTTCCAAGCACTTCTTATCTCCTGTGCCTGCCCCACCTAAGAATCTACTCATTTTACATTCATTCTAGCTAGGCCTTAGGGTAGATGTAGCTTCTCTTCTCAAATATCAAACCACATCACCCCATTTTCTTCAGCAGAATTTTTTTTGGGTAGGGTAGGCAGAAAACATAGAAGAGATAAGCTAGCATACAATCAAAATATAATTCTATTTTTGTTTATATTTTCTAACCATTTTATCAGTCAAAAAAATTTTAAGTCTTCCGGGGCAGGCACCCTTTGTATATTTGTGTGTACCAAGTCGTATTACTACTGGCTGGGTCAGACATGGAGTACCCAATAAGCAAAGTAACCATGTGATTAGGGCATCAACAAACCAGGGGCACCAGTTGTCCAAAACAAAGACCCATAGATGCCAAGCAGACAGGACACAAGGAAAAACAAATGCACAATGATGATTCAAGAAAGACTCGATTTATTATCCTTATTATGTATGGGAGTAGGTACTGTTCCACAGCTTAATTGTGATGAAATCATTGAAGAATCTGTAAGAGCAGAGAACAGAAAGAACTATTTTTAATTACAACATGTTAGCAGCAAAAGATCTATCTAAAATAAAATATAGTAATTTGTTGCAATATTTGTTTTCTAATCATTAAATTTTCTTTTATAACATATTTTCATTTGTTCATTTATAATTTTAGTATTTATTATGAAACAAGCATCAAAATTGAAGCATAAGTCATTTGAAACAAAATTGGTGAAAGTCCATTTTTCCTTGTGGATGATCAACAGAATTTTACATTGTTGAAACAACTAAGTTCATTGGCTCAATTTCTTTATTGTAGAATATGAGAAATATTCTTTTGTGGAAAATGTGGTATATAGTAAAAATCTTAGTACCCTTCATCCACTAAAAATTTTATAATCGTTAATCTCATTCTGCCAAAATGGTATATGCCACTTTTACATTCAATAACTAATATTATAGTCGCATTTAAAAAAGGAGTTATGTCATGGATAGCTAAGATACACACACACGCATATATATGTACATGTACATATCTAACTTACATATTTCCTTTGAGTGCATGAGCAAGCTGAAAAGGAGGAACCACAGATTATCAATTTTTAAGGCCCTCACATGCCTAAATCCGGCCCTGGGCTGGTAGTATATTTATTGATACTTATACCTATCTAAAAGGAGCTCTGGTGGTGCTGTGGCTAAACCCTGGCTGCTAACCGAAATGTCAGAGATTTGAATCCACCAGCTACTCTGCAGGAGAAAGATGTGGTAGTCTGCTTCATAAAGATTACAGTCTTGAAAACTGGTAGGGCAGTTCTACTCTGTACTATAGGGTCACTATGAGTCGGAATTGACTCAATGGCAATGGGTTTGGTTTTGGTTTTATCCCTATGTAAGGAGACCTGGTGACACAGTGGTTTAGTGCTTGGTGGTTAACCGAAAGGTTGCTGGTTCGAACCCACCAGCTGCTCTGTGGAAGAAAAGTGTAGCAGTCTGATTCTGTAAAGATTACAGCCTTGGAAACCCTGTAGGGCAGCTCTACTCTGTCCTATAGGATTGTTATGAGTTGAAATCAACTTGACAGAAATGGGTTTATCCCTATTTAGGTGTCAAAGCCTCAACAGCACCAGGCTCTGAATTTATAGTCTATGGCCCTCTAGGGGGATTGACAGGTAATATGGACCATATACAGATGTTCTGTTTTACAAGTCCTGGCATAGCAGAGACTGTTATAACCATCAGTATCTGTCACAAATCCTAATTTAGATCTAACAGTAACTAGAGCTGGAGGGTTTATTTACTATCTTATGTTGTGTATTTCTTGTGTCAAAACTTGATTTGCTTCATCTGTAATACAGAAAGGAATTCCCTGGTACTTTGATTAACCTGGGTCATTTTTATAATGCAGAATGTCTCAAAGGCTGACAATCAAGTTTTGTCTTGTGTTGTTTTTGTTTACGAAGGTCCTAGAAGGATGACACACACCCAGGACAAGTTCTCAGGGTCAGTGTATGCAAACAACAGCGGTGAGAAAGCAAAGGCTCTTTTTCTCAAGTCTTATTCCCTTAAATAGCAAGTATGACATTGTCTCAGGACAATACAGTCATACCAGGGATATTTAGATTTTTTTTAAATTTTATTGTGCTTTAGGTGAATGCTTACAGCTCACATTATCTTCTCATTCAAAATTTATATTTAAATTGTTTTGTGACATTGGCTGCAATCCCCACAATGTGTCACCACTCTCCCCCTTTCTCTTTACACCCCACGTTCCCCGTGTCCATTTGTCCAGTTTTCCTGTCTCTTCCTTCCTTCTTTCTTGTCTTTGCTTTTTGGCAGGTATTGCCCATTTG
Source organism: Trichechus manatus latirostris (assembly GCF_000243295.1). Taxonomy (NCBI): domain Eukaryota; kingdom Metazoa; phylum Chordata; class Mammalia; order Sirenia; family Trichechidae; genus Trichechus; species Trichechus manatus. Next base: position 89,666 of record NW_004444282.1, on the reverse strand, counting down.
GTCTCACATACTTGATTAAACTAAAAAGAATGTTCTTTACGTGTGTTATTCTTTGTTTTATAGGCCTGTCTTAACTTGGGCTGAAAGGTAGACTTTGCAAATGGCTTCAGTTCTGAGTTACAGGGTATTAGGGGCCACAGTCTTGGGGTTCCTCCAGTCTCTGTCAGACCAGTAAGTCTGGTCTTTTTTGTGTGTGTGTGACTTTTGTTCTACATTTTTCTCCTGCTCTGTCCAGGACCCTCTATTGTGACCCCTGTCAGAGCCCTTGGTGGTGGTAGCTAGGCACCATCTAGTTCTTCTGGGCTCAGGCTGGTGGAAGCTGTGATTCATGTGGTCCATTAGTCCTTTGGACTAATATTTTCCTTGTGTCTTTGGTTTTCTTCATTCTCCTTTGCTCTGGAGAATATTTAGATTTTTAACTTCTCAAAAGATAGGTTCAAATCAGTGGTTCCTGAGCAGAACAGACATTAACTCATCATAACCTTAGAGTTATTGCAAGACGTACATGCTAAAATTCATATGCATATCCAATTTTTCTCTAATCTGAGGGAATATTAAGTCTTACATACATCTACATTATAATTTTAAAGTGTAGCTAGACACTGTTGGAATTAATAAATTACACATATATTTAAAATTATTATCCAAATATACATTATGGACAAATATTGTCATGACTAAAGTCTATTATTATTGTATGTGGGAATATGAAAATGCTTTGATATGAAGGAAGGGTCTTCATTCTGAAAACTTTAGAAATTCTTAACCTAAGTAATATGCACACTCCTATACTTGTGATAATGGATAAGACAAAAATGGAACCATTGTCTCTTTTTTATTTTCTAGAAAGAACTTCTTTTTGAAAATATTAACTTTGAATAATATTCTTATTCTGCTCCTACTATTTCAAGCCCCTAGGTACTGAACAAACAATTATATGTCTGGAACTGTGAAAATAGATTTACACATATCATCTTATTTATGCCTCACAATAACCCTGTGATGTTGCTGTTCTTAAGTGCTGTCAAGTCAGTTCTGACTCATAGCAACCTTAGCTACAACAGAAAGAAACACTACTCAGTCCTGCACCATCCTCACAATCGTTGTTATGTTTGAGCCCATTGTTGCAGCCATGGTGCCAACCCATCTTCTTAAGGGTCTTCCTTTTTCACTGACCCTCTACTTTACCAAGCATGAAATCCTTCTCCAGGAACTCCTGATAACATGTCCAAAGTACCTGAGACAAAGTCTCACCATCCTCCAATCTAAGGAACATTCTGGTTGTACTTCTGCCAAGACAGTTTGTTCGTTCTTCTGGCAGTCCATCGTATATTCGATATTCTTCACCAACACCATAATTCAAAGGGGTCAATTCTTCTTCTGTCTTCCTTGTTCATTGTCCAGCTTTCCCAAGCATATGAGGCAATTGAAAACACCATGGATTGGGTCAGGTGCACCTTAGTCCTTAAAGCTACATTTTTGCTTTTTAACACTTTAAAGCCCCCATGTGTCTGTCAGTTTGTCGTATTGTGGAGGCTTGCACGTTGCTGTGATGCTGGAAGCTATGCCACCAATACTCAGATACGAGCAGGGTCACCCATGGCGGACAGGTTTCAGCTGAGCTTCCAGACTAAGACAGACTAGGAAGAAGGACCCAGAAGTCTACTTCTGAAAAGAATTAGCCAGTGAAAACCTTATGAATAGCAGTGGAACATTGTCTGATATAGTGCTGGATGATGAGCCCCCAGGTTGGAAGGCACTCAAAAGACAACTGGGGAAGAGCTGCCTCCTCAAAGTAGAGTTGACCTTACTGATATGGATGGAGTCAAGCTTTCGGGACCTTCATTTGCTGATGTGGCACAACTCAAAATGAGAAGACACAGCTGCAAACTTCCAATAATAATCTGAAAGTGGAGTGTACAAAGTATGAATCTAGGAAAACTGGAAATCGTCACAGTGAAAAAGAAGATGCTCAAAGAGATGGATTGACACAGTCGCTGCAACAATGGGCTCAAGCATAACAATGATTGTGGGCATGGCACAGGACTGGGCAGTGTTTCGTTCTGTAGTACATAGGGTCACTATGAGTCGGAGAAATGAAGACATTCTCAGACGAAGAAAACAAAGAGAATTTTTTGTCAGTAGAGTAACCATAAAAGAAAAGCTGCAGGAAGTTCTTTAAACAGACAATAAACAATAAAAGGAACTTTGAAACATCACAAAGCAAGAAAAGAACACTTTAGGGGAAGATATCGGTAAATAATATCAGATTTTCTTCTCCTCTTGAATGACTTAAGTTATAGCTGATAGTTGAATTAATGTTTTTAGCGCTGTCTGATGTAATTCTAAATATATGCAGAAGAAATATTTAGAAAAAATATAATATAAAAAAAGAGTAAAGG
>NW_004444282.1:67277-87164 GCF_000243295.1 Trichechus manatus latirostris | reverse complement strand
ACTTCTTGACTGTTGCTTCCATAGGTGTAGATTGTGAATCCAAGTAGAATGAAATCCTTGACAACGTCGATCTTTTCTCTGTTTACCATGACGTTGTTTATTGATCCTGTTGTGCGGATTTTTGTTTTCTTTATGTTGAGGTGTAATCCATAATGAAGGCTGTGGTCTGTGATCATCAGTAAGGGCTTCAAGTCCTCTTCACTTTCAGCAAGCAAGTTTGTGTCATCTACGTAACGCAGGTTGTTAATGAGCCTTCCTCCAATCCTGATGGTGCATTCTTCTTCATATAAATCCAGCTTCTTGGATTATTTGCTCAGCATACAGATTGAAAAAGAATGGTGAAAGGATGCAACCCTGATGCACACCTTTCCTGATTTTAAACCACACAGTGTCCCCTTGTTCTGTTTGAATGACTGCCTCTTGATCTACGTACAGGTTCCTCATGAGCACAATTAAGTGTTCTGGAATTCCCATTCTTTGCAATGTTATCCATAATTTGTTATGATCCACACAGTCGAATCTCTTTGCATAGTCAATAAAACCCAGGTAAACATCTCTCTGGTATTCTCTGCTTTCAGCCAGGATCTATCTGACATCAACAATGATATCCCTGGTTCCATGTCCTCTTCTGAATCTGGTTTGTATTTTTGCAGTTCCCTGTCGATGTACTGCTGCATCCACTTTTGAGTGATCTTCAACACTCTTTTACTTGCGTGTGATATTAATGATATTGTTCGATAATTTCCTCATTCGTTTGGGAATAGACATAATTATGCATCTCTTCTAGTGGGTTGGCCAGGTAGCTTCTTCCAAATTTCTTGGCATAGGTGAGTGAGCACTTCCAGCACTGCATCCAATTATTGAAACATTTCTATTGGTATTCCATCAATTCCTGGAGCCTTGTTTGTCGCCAATGCCTTTGGTGCAGCTTGGACCTCTTCCTTCAGTGTTATGTTATAGTATAGTAATAATAAAAATAACTAATCATAAGTGAATATTTCTTTTTTTGCCAAGAAGTGTTCTACATACTTTAAATATATTAACTCATTTAATCTGTACAATAACCGTATGAGGGAACCATCATTACAACTATTCTACAGATGAGCAAAGTGAAGCTCAGAGACTTCAAATAACATGCCCCAAGATCAGAAAGCTGGTAAGTAGCAAAGCTGGGATTAGAACTCAGGTAGTCTGGCTTCAGATTTCACAAATTAAAGAACTTGAATAATATGTGCTCAAATCAAGACTTTGTATTTTTTTATAATATCAAAATAAAAATAATTTTAGAATAAAAAAGAGTTTAAATTCTGTTTTCTAAGTTTGAGGCTTGACCATTTTTAAAGAGGCAATATAGCATAAAATTTAAGAACACGGGTTCTAGAGACAGACAACCTAGGCTTCCTTGTTTGCTGTTTACTATTTGGGTAGTCTTGTCCAAGTCTCTTAGCCCTTGAGCTCTGAGTGCTTCATTTATTTAGTGAGGATAACAATATTATCACAACACACTGAGGGTTTAAAAAAGATCCTTCATGTAAAGCGGTTAGTACACACCTGGATCAGTAAAAATTTTCAAAAGAAAATGTTAATTATTATGGTAATTCCTAAAGTCACAAATGAAGGAAAAAATCCACCATCAAATTCTGCGCAGGTTTGAACTAAAGTTTGTTTTTTAAGAATTCTTTATATTCTTTTATTTTTGCTCTGTTCTCTAGAATGCATTTCTGATTACCTGGATTGGATGGTCAGAGTTTGTTGGTCTTCCCTGCCTTCTGAACTTTAGCAGGATGCGTATTTCACTCTGTAAATGGCAAATGTTTATTTTGCTATGATCCTTTTAAGAAAAAAACTGAGTGTTTTGCTTCCTACCTGGCAGTCTGTGATAATGGCCTAATGAGACATAACACATAGACTATGACAAGTGTCAGAGATGAAGTAATTTGTAATTTGAAATAGAGGAAATTTCATTTCAAAGATCTTCGATAGTTTTATTCTGTAAACGTTATAGTGGCAGGCATGCCTATGAGAAGACCATTGCTGTGTCAGCTATTAGGCAGAAGTTGTTCTGTGTACTTTCTTCAGTTTATTTTTGTGTTGGCTTATTCGTTTATACTTGTAAGTTGAGTCAAGTATTGACTGTCTGTTATCAAGTACTAGAATTGCTATAATCCAAGACGATTCAGGCCAAGTGCTCAGAATAGTCCAAAATCATATGCTGAAAGACATAGTGACAAAGACACTGTGTACTGAGGGTTTCCTGTGTACCTGACACTCTTGTTTCCATGCATTAGTTCATTTAATTTTCCTCACTGTCTGTGAGATAGCAAATCATTATCTCTATTTTACAGATGAGGAAACCAAAGCACAGAGAGGTTGGAAAAACTTGTTGAAGATCACAAAATAAGTGGCAGAGATGCAATTTGAACCTAAGCAATAGGTTTCCAGAGTCTGCCTTTAATCATTATGCTATACTGGCTTTCAGTGTTCAAAAATAAGGTTAAAAAAATAAACATGCGTAAGAAGAGAATTTTGGAGTCAAAGTTTCTCTATTATCTGTGTTTTCTTGTTGCTGCTGGCCTAAAATGTGGAAACCGCCAGCAGAGATGTTGTGTTAAGGCTTGGCTTTAAAGAAGAAATAAAATGAATAGGTAGGCTATACGTTACTGAAAGTTCACAAAAATGTGCAATTACCTCTGATGATTATGTTCAACAATTTTTTATACATTGTATTAATTATATATGAAGTACTGTACCGTGTGTGTATTGCTGAAATCAACACTGAGAAAATTCTATTATCCAGGAGCTTTTCCTGAAATTAAAATTAAAATTAAAGATCAAACCATCAATATTATTGTCCATCCAATGTCATCAATTGTTTACAGGAAAAAAAAAATGATTGAGTCTATTTCTGTAGATAATTTGAGATAGTAATCTAAATAAAGGCATTTTATAAAAGTTGCTTTCTCCAGCTGATCTGCAAATGTAAATACCCTACGAGCCTGAGCTGCAGATGAGCTTCTAAGAAAACTACTCAACAAATGAAGGAATGTAAGTTTTCTTCAAGCTAGTTCTGAAACTATGAACTACCTCAGCACACAACAACAGAACACTAGTATTTCAAAATATTAGATACACACTATGTACATTTTGAAATGCAACATGATTATTATTATTTAAAATCATTCTGATCTCTATAGTTTAAAAGTACTGCTACTTTAGAGAAGCAGATGAACAGCACAATGTAGATAAAGGCCATGCATTTAGGAATGAAATACAACATATTATCTCTGGTAAATGTACTTGGACTCCATAGACTCAGAGCACTCTAATTGTCTTTTTAACAAATTTAGTCTTCGTAATAGTCTTTGGAGCTCTGGTGGCTCAGTAGTTAAGAGCTTTGGCTGCTAACCAAAAGGTCAGCAGTTTGAATACACCAGCTGCTCCTTGGAAATCCTATGGGGCAGTTCTACTCTGTCCTATAGGGTCGCTAGGAGTCTGAATCATCTCGATGGCAATGGGTTTGGTTTTTCGATTTTAATAGTCTTTGGAGCCTTGGTGGCACAGTGGTTAACAGCTTGGCTGCTTACCAATAGGTAGGCATTTCGAATCCACCAGTTACTCCTTGGAAACCTTATGGGGCACTTCTACTCTGTCCTATAGGGTCACTATGAGTCAGAATGGACTCAATGGCAACAGGATTTGGTTTTGGTTTGGCATAGTCTTTATCTGGGAATGATTGATAATTCAATAAAAAATAATAATAGAATTTTGACAAAAACCTTTAAGCTCTTTTATTGTATTAATGATGTTATTTGTAAGTATAGGTGCCCTGGTTAGGTTCTCAGCTTCTAACAAAAAAGTCAACGGTTCCAACCCACCAGCTGTTCTGAGGGAGAAAGATGTGGCAATTTGCTTACGTGAAGATTTAGAGCCTTGGAAACCCTACGGGGAAGTTCTACTCTGTCCTATAGTGTCTCTATGAGTCAGAATCAACACAAAAGCAATGGGCATTTGTAAGTATAGAGGTTGTACCACCTTTTTCAATTATTCAGCTGTTCTGTAATTATTTTTGAGTTCTCTGTATGTGTATGAAAGCTAATATGTTAAAGAAGATGCAAATATGAATGAGGAGCTAATAAAAAAACAAACGAACAAGCTAAACAACCTTTTTCCAATCTGATTCCAATTCACAATGACCCCATGTGTTACAGAGTAGAACTGAGCGCCATAGGGTTTTCTTGCCTGTAATAATTATGGAAGATCACCAGGCCTATCTTTCGCAGTGCTGTGGGTGCATTCGAACTGCCAACCTTTCAGTTAATAGTTGAGAACAAACAGTTTGTGCCACCCAGGGACCTTCAGGAGCTCATAGTTCCTTAATAATATGTGGTACATCCTAAATTGAAAACATTTCCCTCCATTCCATAATTTTCAACACTGTGTTGTAATCATGTATTTATGTTTTTGTATCTTATAGAATCTCCACAAGACTATATTTTCTTCCTTTTTATACCCCCAGCAATTAACTCTCAGCCTGGCACGAAGGAAATAAAGGTCAGGCAAAGGAAATAAACACCAGGGCATAAAAGTAGATGGTCTGGTCAGAGAACAGGGACTGTCTTGTGTGGCTAGAAATGAAATGGCAGAAACTCAGAAAGTTGAATTAAACAATATCCAAATAAAATATTTTAGCAAAATTCTAAGTATTATTAAAAATAATTTGGCATAATCATTTTCTCACAGAAGGTGCTGATTTTGCAATAAAAATAACTTTGGGTTAGTAAGAAACAAATAAATAGACAACCCCCTTAATTTAGTTCCCATTTCTAAAAAAAACATTCTTTCCTCCTATTCTAAGGAAGATGATCTTCCTTCTTAGGCCAAATGTGACTTGGATCCTCTTCTCTTAGACTTTTCAAAGATCTTGAGTGTCAATCTAGAGCACTCTCTTTTTGTCTTAAATATCATCTTTGTACAGGAATCTTGGAATGAAAGTTTAAACATGTTAAGTCTCTCACATCCTAAGAAAAGCAAGTCCTCTACTGAGTCCCTATAGCAATCCAGCTGCTGCCTTTCATAACAAATGAAGGAGTATTCTAAAATGTTTTTCCTCCATTCTTTCACTTCCCACTCACATTTTAACCCATTTCATTCTAGATTCTGTCCCTGTTAAGCCATTCAAAATGCTTTTATTAAAATCATCAATGTTCTTTTTGTCACTGAATAAAAAGATACTTCCTAATATTATCTAGTATGACCTCTCAGCAACATCTACCTGACTTCTCCCTCATTGAATTACTCTACTTCTGTTACACCATGTTCTCCTGGTTTCTATTTCTTCTTCTTCTCTACCTTCCTGTTAAATGTTCAAATTGCTCATTCTATCTGGGTTCATTTTTTTCTTGTTTCTACATACTCTTCTTTAACAATGCCATTCATTTCCAAGGCTTTAATTTCCATCTGCATGCCACCACCTCCCGTATTGTTATTCCCAGTCCAGACCTCATTTCCGAGCTTCAGATTTCCATATCTAACTGCTCACTTGACATTTCCACTTACATTTTAAGAGCATCTCAAAATCAGTCCCATATAATTTTCACTCTTAGAAACATGAATTATGCTTAACCCCTCTGCCTTACTCCCCACTTTTAATAACAAATTAAATAACATTGTTTTAATCAAGAGTATTTTTTTTAGGATCCCTTCATCTTTTTTCCATGATCATTGCTTCCACACTGTTACTGCTCTTGCCTCTCAACTGACAATTCCACATCCACACTTCCTGTGACAATTTAATCTTCATATTTTAGATTAATCTTTTAAAAAGATCTAGTCTCTAAAAATCTCATTTTGTTTAAGAAAAAGATTGATATATAAAATTACACATTAGATTTGTCTTCTACTACATTCCCTTTGCTTAATATTCTCTAATGGTTCCACACTGAAATTTTTTAACTTCTTCAAATGAGCTATGCTTGCTCTCACCATACTTGGCAGCCTTTGTACCTGCTGTTCTATCTCTTTGAAACTCTTGCATTGCCTTCTCCTTTTATGCCTGTCTAAATCATACCCATGCTCAATCTAGAAGACCTTCCCAGATATCCCAATCTAGATTATGTCCATCTGTTATGTGCTCCCGTATCACTATGAGGTCTTGAGTTTATCACTCAGTGCTCTTATAAGTACTTGATTAATGTTCGTTTTTCCACTAGAATGAAATCTTTCAAAAGATACTTTCTAGCATGTTATTGAGACTTAGTAAATACTTGTTAAATGCATGAATGTTTCAAATATTTATTGAGTGCCTACTATGTTGCAGACACTGTTTTAGGCACTAGAGATACAGTAATGAACCAAAACAAACTTACTGCTTTCTTGGAGAAGTCACTCTAGTAACATGAGATTGACAATAAAACAAAAATACTAACATAAATTGATAGTATGTTAAGATAAAATTTAAAGCAGGTAAGGGGAAAGAAAGTGATTGATGAGCTATTTTAAATAGATTTGTTAGAGGAAAGCCTTTTTAATAATGCTGTATTTTATTAGAGACCTGAATAAAATGAGGCACCATGTGGATAATTAAGGGAAGAGTAATCTAGACAGGGGGATTTGAAAACGCCTTAAGGCGTTGTGTGCTTAGTTTGATCAAGGAAGAAGGCCTGTACACTTGGCGAAGTGAGGTGGGGTGAATAAGAGAGAGTCATAAGGGAAGAGCTGAAGACAGATCATGTAGGATCTTGAAGACCATGCTAGGACTTTGAGTGAAATAGTAAGATATTGCAGGTTTGTGGTACAAAAGTGATATGATCTGACTTACTTTTTCAAATGAGAATTCTGGTTGCTTTGCAGAGAATAGACTACAGAGATAATGAGTGTGAAGCTAGAGAGAATACGTAGGAGACAATTTAAAAGGTCAGGTAAGTGATGATGATGGGTTAGAGAAGAGGGATCGAGGTAGAAGTGATGAGAAATGATTTGATTTGGGATAAATAAGATAGAACCAATGACGATGGCTTTGATAGAGGATCACATAAATAAAAGAGAAGACTTACGTATAATTCTAAAGTTTTAGCTTGTTTGACTGAGAGTGGTGTTTCCATTCACTAACACAGGAGAAATGGGGTGGAAGGTGGAAAAGCAGACTTGATAGTGACAATAAAGAATTGGGTTTGGGACATGTAAAGTTTGAGATGACTCAACCATACCCAAGTGGAATGGTGATTACAGAGTTGGATATATGAATAAATGAATGTATTTCACTTACTCTCTTCATGATCGTGGAAAATTTAACTTCTCTGAGCCATAGTTTCTTAATCTATAAATAAATCCTATTGTATTATTTTAAGAATTAAAGATAAGTGCCCAAAATATGCCAACACAAAGTATGTATTCAGTAATATATACTCAGTATATATTCAGTAATATATAATCAGTATATATTACTAATATATTCAATAATATATAGGATTTTTTCCACATCAAAGTCCAGCCTGTTTCATAAAAGTTTTTGTGTGTGTGTGTGTGTGTGTGAGAATCAAATGGACTGTGGAAAAAAATGTCTAGAAACTCAGAAATATCAAAATATAAAGTGTTGGTATGATTCTCACTGGCAGTATAACTAGTAAGGTCTCAGAACATTAGGTTTGTTTTTTATGCTAGCATTACTTTTGAAAAACAAAGCAACAACTTAAATATGTCTGAGAGATATAAGGTTTATTCCTTAGGTTCTTTGTGTAGTGAAGTCTCAACAAAGAGAGACTGTTTCATTTTCTTGACCTTTACAATCTTCAAGTCCATGGAAAATTATAGTTCTTAATCATTACTTGGGCCAGGATGGTACAAGTACAGTTTATGATGTTAATTTCCTAGAAGATACATTATGAGTTGGATAATTTACTCTGTGAAGAGAAAGATGTGGCTAGCTAAGAGTCATGAGTGCTTTCCAGCTTGTAGAAATGGATTGTGTCCAGTGCTGCAAATATAATTTTTCCTGGTATAATCTGGTTCCTGTTTGATTAGATGTCTGATAAAGGAAGCAAGGCAAGCAGAATGTCTTTTCTTATAAAATCACATTTTTATTATAGAGCTATCATCAGTGCTCTTCATTCTGTAATCCTTGCCAGTGTCAGCTACTCTTAGTCCTGAATACTCATGAGACACTGGATCCCATTTAAAGGCATAATATTTGAAATGAAAAAAAAAAGGATTTCATTCTGATATCTTTCCTATCAATGGTCATAAAAAATAAGATAGAAAAATGGCATATTCATTTATTTAAGCTAATCCGTTCAGCTCCAAAAACCAGAGAGAAGAGATCAAGAGCAAGATAGTTATGTCTGAGTTAAAAAAAACCAAAAAACTGTGATTATGGTTTAACAGAAAATCACTGTTAAGTGTTTAACAACTTTCTTGATGCAGATCAAGAACTATTTAAAGGGGATTTTACCACAAGTAATTTAAAAAAAAAAAATATTATCTTGGTGAAAGGCTACACTGTCTGAGAGTCTTTCTGCAAGCAAAAAAAGGAAAAATAAAATGAACAAAAAGTAAGTGTTGGAAGTGACAGCTTGAAGGTCAGTGTGAAGGTCTGTGTAAAGAACAGGCTGGCCACTTAGACGTTAAATTCTGAGTAAGAGTCAGGTAGGGGAGGGGGAATTGCCAGTAGTTGCTGGATATAAAGGCCCTAAAGTCTGCTCCTCCGACTAGTCACTGGATTTCTGTCCTTATTTTAATGCATTTAACCTAGAAGTCTGAGTTGTGATGCTTCTCTTATCCTGATGTCTGGTTTTATGACCTTGACCATGAAAACTTATCTCTAAACTTCTGGTCTTGGCTTTCACCCTGATGCTGCTGCTGCTGACTGCTTGGTTCTTGTCTAGTTTGCTTCACTGGTTCACTTCGTCCTCTGTTTTCCTAATTCCTGACTTCTTACTGCCCTCTCTGGAAACCCTGGTAGTGAAGTGGTTAAGAGCTATGGCTGCTAACCAAAAGGATGGCAGTTTGAATCCACCAGGTGCTCCTTGGAAACTGTATGGGGCAGTTCTACTCTGTCCTGTAGAATCTCTACGTGTCGGAATTGACTTGATAGCAACAGGTTTAAAGGTTTTAGGGATAGTAAAATTGAGTGTGTTTCTGAATATTCTTTTCTAAATATCACCCCAGGAAGACTTCTCCAATAAGACATTAATTTTAATTTTTCTCATCAGGCTTGAAGCAATAGGTTTTTTAAAATTTTGGTTTACTGCTCCCGCTATTTGATGGCTTTGCTTGCATATCTGACCTTGAGCATCCTCTGACTCTGATTAACCCAACTATGGTGATCGCATAGAATGAGCCAGACATCCATCCAAATGAAGATTATTTAGTCTGGAGAAGAGGTTGAAGTGTAATTGAATGTATTTTGCTATCTCTTCCAAAATCAGAAGGTGCTAGCAATATACCTCTCAGTGTTCAAAGGCTGAGATGTATACGTTTTATTTTCACTTAGGCTTTTTCTCTTCATGGAGAGAGAATTCTCTGACTCCAGTATGTTCTCATTGTGGGGGGGAGGGTTAAAAAAGCTACTGCTGTTTAAAGAGTTATCGGCTTTCCTGCAGAATACAATGCTTTACTCATTAAATCAATAAATATTTCCTGAATGAACAGAGAACTATGGTAAGCACCAAGAGGGATCTAAAAGGTAGGTAAGGCCCACTTAACACCCTGTAGCTTATCAGTACTGGACACCTGGACCAAAAGGTTGTCTCTGAATCTTGGCAGCTGAAGTAAGCTCATGTATGTAGGCAACAACTCTCCTAGGCTCTTTCTGACTCCCACTTCAAATCGTATAATGGCATCCTAGTGTCTTGTACTGTGATATTTCTCATCTGTGTTTTCTCAGGGGAGATATTCATAGTGGGTATAATTAAGTAGAAATGGTGCATATATGTTCAGTATATAAATGTTTAAAAACTCACATATGCTAAATAATGCTATAATCAGACTGAGCAAGATTAAAAGAGCTTTAATCGTTTGTATATATGTTGTCTTAGTCTCTTAGTGTTGCTATAAAAAAATACAACAAATAAGGTGACTTACTTTTGCTAAAGATCATTCAAAAGTGGTTGCAGCAGTGCATCAACAGGAAAGTACCAGAAATTCAAGCAAGATTCAGAGGAGGGTGTGGAACAAAGGAGTTCATTGTTGATATCAGATGGGTCCTGGCTGAAAGGAGAGAATACCGGAAAGATGTTTACCTGTGTTTTATTGACTATGCAAAGGCCACTGTGTGGATCATAACAAATTATGGATAACATTGCAAAGAATGGGAATTCCAGAACATTTACTTGAGCTCATGAGGAAACTGTATATAGATCAAGAGGCAGTTGTTCAGACAGAACAAGGGGATATTGCGTGGTTTAAAGTCAGGAAAGGTGTATGCTTTATCCTCTCACCATTCTTATTCAATCTGTATGCTGAGCAAATAATCTGAGAAGCTGGACTATATGAAGAAGAATGGGGCATCAGGATTGGGGGAAGGCTCATTAACAGCTTTGCTATGCAGATGACACAACCTTGCTTGCTGAAAGTGAAGAGGACTTGAAGCACTTACTGATGAAGATCAAAGACCACAGCCTCCAGTATGGATTACACCTCAACATAAAGAAGACAAAAATCTTCACAACTGGACCAATAAGCAACATCATGATAAATGGAGAAAACTTTGAAGTTGCCAAGGATTTCATTTTACTTGGATCCACAATCAATGCCCATGGAAGCAGCAGTCAAGAAATCTAACGACGCATTGCATTGGGCAAATCTGCTGCACAAAATCTCTTTAAAGTGTTAAAAAGCAAAAATGTCACTTTAAGGACCAAAGTGACCCAACCTTGGCCTGACCTAAGTCATTTTCAGTCACCTTGTGTGCATGTGAAAGCTGAATGGTGAATAAGGAAGACTGAAGAAGAATTGATGCCTTTGAATTATGGTGCTGGCAAAGAATATTGAAGATACCATGCACTACAGAGAAGATTAAAACAAATCTGGCTTGAAAGATCTACAGCTAGAATGCTCCTTAGAAGCAAGGATGGCAAGATTTTGTCTCACATACTTTGGACATATTATCAGGAGGGACTCGTCCCTGGAGAAGGACACCAGGGTTGATAAAGTAGAGGGTCAGCAAAAAAGAAGAAGACACTCAATGAGTTGGATTTACACAGTGGCTGCAACAACTGGCTCAAGCATAACAACGATTGTGAGGATGGTATGGGACTGGGCAGTGTTTCGTTCTGTTGTACATAGGGTTGCTATGAGTGGGAACCGACTCGATGGCACCTCACAACAACAAGGTGACTTGTAAAAACATAAATTTATTGTCTTACAGTTTTGGAAGCTAGAAGTTCCTATGAGGGTATCATCATGTGGATTTATTCAGAGGACTTTGAAGGAGAAATGGTTCCATTCCTCTCTCCTTGCTTCTGGTGGCTCCCAGCAATCCTTGGTGCTCCTTGGCTTGCAGTTTCATCTGCCTCTGTCATCACACAGCCTCTGTCTATATCTATGTCCATTCCTTCTTTTATAAGACAGCATTTGGACAGTATTTGGACTTTTCCTAGTCCATCTTGGAAACCTTGGTGGCGTAGTGGTTAAGAGCTACAGCTGCTAACCAAGAGGTCAGCCGTTAGAATCCAACAGGTGCTCCCTGGACACCGTATGGGCTGTTCTACTCTGTCCTATAGGGTCGCTGAGTTGGAATCTACTCGATGGCAAAGGGTTTGGCTTTTGGTATTCTATCTTAAAAGACCCTATTTCCAAAGAAAGTCGCATTCAAAAGTACTAGAAGTGAGGGCTTCAACATATCTTTTGGGGAACACAATTCAGCCTATAACAGATGTATGTTTGGGAAAAAATATTTTCTTAGAATAACCCCAAAGTGAAATAGCTTATGAAATGAAAGTGGAAAATAATTTTTATGGAGATCCTTACGATGTAACACATATGCATGTATGTGTATGTAATTATTTCCTATCATTGTATTTTTTAGAAGTCCAACCAAACTTAGATTGCTTTCACACCAGCTTTGAAATATTTGTTATATTGTGTTAAAAAAAAGTAATATCGTAATTTTTACTGTCAGTAACTTTTTGCATCACAACTGATGAACTTGGCAGGTGAATTTCATTCCCAGATGCTGTCATTAGTTATACATTCTTCTCTTCATTTATTTTACTAGAAATCTTCCCATAAGAAATATTCCAGGTCTATTTCAGGACCAAAAGATTCATTTTCTAAAGCAAATACAGCTCCAGGCTCCGAGTTCTCCTGTCCCAAGTAGTTATTTTTATCTGGGGGAATGTTGTTAATCTTAAGGTTAAACTCTTTCCCAAATGAGGATCCTTCCATTTATATCAGGTTATTTCTTTTAAAATTAGTGTAGCAGAATGCTTACCCATATAGGCATTTGAAAGAGACACAAAGATTTTAATGTCAGCCGTGTCACTTTCTGGCTGTGTGATTTCTGGCAACTCATGTGTTCTCTCAATTGTCATTGTTCTCATCTGTTAAATTAGGGTAATGCTATATCATACCTCACAGGGTTGTTCTTAGGACTACATGTGATCATGCGTACAAAGCACTTAACATTCTCTCTCAGTTTGAATCTAATTCAGGGATGCCTAGTTAGAAAGGTGAGACTAATTGTCTACAAGTTTCTCTTGAAGAATCCACAAGAGGCATCTATATTTAAAAAGACATAGGAGGGAGGAAGAGAGAGAATGTTGAGGGATCCACCACTGCCTGTCAGTTTGCTGTACGGTGGTAGCTTCTGTGTTGCTGTGATGCTAGAAGCTATGCCACCTGTACTTAAAGTATCAGCATGGTCACACATGGTGGACAGATTTCAGCACAGCTTGCAGACTAAGATAGAGTCGCAAGAAAGGCCTGGAGATCTACTCCTGAAGATTCACCAGTAAAAATCTTATGGATCACAAGAGAAGACTGTCTCACTTGCTTGCTTTGGACACGTCATCAGAAGGGATCAATTGCTAGAGGAGGACATCATGTTTGGTGAATTAGAAGGCCATTAAGGTCAGTGGAGACTCCAGTGAGATGGATTGGCACAGTAGCTGCAACGATGGACATCCCTGGTGATTTAGAGAATGACGCAGACCCGGCAACTTTTAGTTCTGTTGTACGTAAGGTTGCCATGAGTCAAAAAGTTGGTCAATGGCAACTAACAGCAACATGTTTGGGGGTGGCTTGTGGTGTAGGGAGGTGGTGGGCAATAGGTAATTTGCAACTCACTAAAATCAGTTCATTCAAGTATATTTAACTATGGGTATAACATCTCTAGGGGAACATGGAAGTGGAAGGGAGTGTGCAAGTAGAATAGCCCATTGAAAGTCATGCGTGGTAGTGATAGTGGCAAGTCTAGACAGACTATGTCATCAAAACACTAAAGGAGCTAAAAATTGAACTCAGGCTACCTGACTTTCAATTTGGAGCCTCTTCTTCCTCTTCTCATACACCTCTGGAATGAGATTCCTTGGCTTTTTGTTTGTTTGCATGTTTTGTTTTGTTTTGAGTTAATGCAATGACTTGATGACATGAACTTCAGGTACCATGTGTCAGCACACTTAAATTCATGCATAATTCATAACTCTTCTGAATTTGCTTAGACCAAACATGAATTTATTTCTGATCAAAACTATTGTAGAATTCTCATGATAAGCAACTCAGGTTCCTGAGATATGTTTCTTTCAAATCATGACAAATTTCAAAGCAAATTATTTTTCCCATTTCTGTAATCATCTTGTCCTATTTTCTTGTTCACTTACTGAAGTACAGGAGATGACAAGCCTCCTTTGACAAGGTTTTAATTAGTTTCCATATGTGAAACTTTTATACCATGTGGTAGTGAAATTTTCTTTTTGTGTGGAAATAAAGGCCACTTCAACTGTTTTAATTATTTACCTACTTCAGTTCTGATATTCCCCGAACAGATGGCTTTGACACTTTTTTACTTGTTTGCATTCCTGATTTTTATTTTAAGCTTTACTTTCATTCCAGCAATTCAGATAGACTGTTTAGTTTCTGCAAAATTGTCTTGAAGAAAAAGTAAAAGGTTGACTGTAGGTTAACTGAAGGATTCTCTGTGGTTAAACTCAATTACAGGCAATGAGTGAAATGGATTTAAAATTGCCTTTTCTGAGGGGTGGGCAGATGCTGCCCTCTGATTTCTGACAGGACGGTGCTTGTAGGGCTTTTCCAAAATGAATGCAGTTTCAGCATTCTTTACCTTTTTCTTTTTTGGTTGTGGGAGCTGTGTGATAGAAGGAGGCTGTTGTTTGGTTTGAGCTGTATTCGGTTTCCACAGCTGCACTAAACCAAGAGCTAGTTTTGGCAAGGGTAAGTCATTTTATATAGGCAGATGAAGCACTTGTCTGACAGGAGTGATGTATTTCTAACATAGATAAATCTTTCCCATCCTCATAGAGGAGGGTGCTGCTAGCTGTTCTGTCTGCTGAAAGTCAAGAGGAAACATTTAATCTGTCTTCTTCTCCTCTGATACAGTTGACTCTGGCTTTCCTTGTGCCAGTGGAGAGCTGCAAAGGGAGCCTTCAGTGAAGCTTAAAGCTGACAATCACTCAGAGCTCTGTCCATTCATTCTTGTCTTAGTTTACTAGAGCTACTGTAACAGAAATACCACAAATGGCTGGCTTTAACGAACAGTAATTCATTTTCTCATAGTTTAGGAGGTTAAAGTCCGAATTTAGGGCACCTGCTATAGGGGAACACTCTTGTCAGCTCTGGGGGAAGATCTTAGTCTCTTTCAGCTGCTGTTTCTGGGTTCCTTGATGATCTTCATGCAGAATCTATTGTCCCCCTTGTGTCGTTGCTTGTCTCTATGCCTAATCTGCTCTCCTTATATCTCAAAAATCAGGTTTAAGACATCACACTACACTGATATGGGTTAATTAACGTAACAAAGAAAATCCTATTTCCAAATGGGATTACATCCACAGGTATAGGGGTTAGAATTGTTGTTGTTAGGTGCCTTTGAGTTGGTTCTGACTCATAGCGACCCTATGAGGGTTGGAATTACCACACATATTTTGGGGGGACACAATTTAATCCATAATCATTCCCATGTCATTCCTCACACTTCTGTCAGCCTGGAGTTTTCCTTTTCTACACTCCTCCCTTCTTTTCAAAATCTCTGCTGGAAATTCACCATCTTCAGGAAATTTCTTCCATTCAAGCTATCTATCTTAGTTATTCCTCAAAGCAGTTTGTTCAGGATTCACAACATAAACATTTCTTCTTATTTACATAATTTTACATGAACTCGTCCCATAAAATAATGTACCTAAATCTTCTCCTTAAGTAGATTTTAAAATCCTTCAAAGGCTGGAAAAATTCCTATTGTTTCTTACTATTTCTTTTCCTGACGGCTAATACATATACCTGATGCTGTATACCCAGTGAGTATTCCAGAAACTTTGAAATTCCCTCTCCTCCCATGTGTTTCAGTCTAACTGATTTTGAGTTGGTTTCTCCAGTGTTTACTCCTCGTTATTTTCCTGGTTCATCACTAGTCTTCAGTCTTAACAAGTGTGGCTATTTCGCCTCATCTGAGACTTAGCGCTATTCATTATTCCTTTTATTTGTCTCTCATTAATATTTCTACCTTATTTGCCATAGTATCTGTTCTAAATCTTTACTACACTTCTCAATCTCTTAGCCTTATAACCTGCTCCTGGCTTTAGTAGCTGACAACTGCATCCTACTTTACTGCAAAGTTTGAGGCCCTTCACCTCCTTTTTCTTTGAGCAAGTTCCTCTGTGTCTTCCATCTAGTCTCCTCCATATCTGCTGCCCCTGAAGATGTATCCTTCTTCCCTTCTAGTGCCTGCCACTCATCCTTCCCATACCTAATTGTTCCATCAGAAACGCTGATCCTTGTATTACCACCACACCTCACCCTCATGAGCATTTCCTTCTCTATTCTTCTTGCTTAAAATTTTGCTCAAACCTGTCTTGGGCACATAGTAGTTTCCCAAGATGCTTAATTTGGATGTGTAAATGATTGGTCTTTCTAGTCTAAAATCTAGGTACTCTTTTTCTGTACTTTTAATGTCAAACTTGTAGGAATACTAGGGTACATCTGAGATCTTTTTTTGTAATCATAGATTGATTGTTTAACCCTCAAAATATAATTTCTATGTTTACCGTACCAGTGAAAATCCTTTCAGCAGAAGTCAGGAATCTCCTAATAATCATTTTCTAAATCTATCCTCGGCTCTCAGTCTTCTTTATCTTACTTCTTGGTCTGAACATCATTCACTTAGTGTTGAGATTTTGGTTTCTAGTTCACTTTGAACTGCATCCTCTTTTTTCCCTTTTAATACGGGGGTGGCTAGCACTCATTTCTTCTTTCACCTATTCTCTTTTCCCCCTTGGGAATCTTATTTAATTCTGTCATTTCAATAGTAAACCTCTCTTGAAGTTATCCCTCAGTTATATCTTTAAATTCTAACATATCTCCAATAAGAATATCTAATCAGAATTCCAAATAACTATCGAATCCATCTTGAGTATCCTATGACACCCAAACTTAAATTCAGCATGCCTTTGTCCAAATGTGTTAACACTACTCTACAACTAGATCCCCAACTCAAGTGCATATTTCTATTATTGGCAATGCCATTATCCTGGTATTTAGTCAGTCAGAGTTATTTTTGACTCATCTGTACACATTTGTGTTCTGCAATGCGCACCTTATGTTTAATCTCATTTATGGTCTGGCTGCCCATCTCACTTGCTTAGGCCATTATTCCTGTTCATACCTATATCAGTTTTGTAGTGTTTTCCTAAAGCCACGACTTCATTTTTTACTCCAGTGATCCTTTGCACTTCCTTCTGTCAGCTTAACCTTCCTGTATCAATGAGGGCAACAGCAGCTATCAAAATAAGGAATCCTTTAAATTTTATTTGGTAAATACACTAAAAGGCCAAGATGATTTCAGGTAGGCAGGGATGTATTTGACTCTACAACATGTAGTCATTCATGGACTCATATTGACAAAGACTTAGTCATTCTCAGCACATGGCTCCTACAGATGCCTGGGCCTCAGCATCCAGCTGACGGGATGGGACAGAACAGTATGGAACGTCTTGTGGGAGATTGTTATGTGCCAGGCTGGGAAGTGAAGCCAATAACTTCTGCTCTGATTCCACAGGTTAGAATTTGGTCACATGGCCACCTGTCATTAAGAGGGTCCTGGAAAATATCATCCCTAGCTGTTCAACCACTTAGCAGTGACAATTCTACAGCATGGAAGAGGGCAGCACAGTGAAAATTATTTCATTGGTGAAGACATCTGGGCTTAGAATTGGCTTTGCAGGACTTTTATTTATTTATTTTTAGCAATTGTTTTGACTTATTTAATAAACAAAGAAGTCTCTTACAGCTGAATGCACACTTTTAGAGATCAGAAATGGGAAACTACACATGGAACAGTGGACTCATGTTTCTACAGTTCTTCTATCTTGTCCAGGATTTTGACCCATTATTCTTGTCTGCCTTGGTAGCTCTGATTCTAATTTTTGTCCCACTAGCCAGTGAGTCAGTCTCTAGCTCTTGGATGTTGCTTTATAATTGACTTTAATCTCATGAATGAAATTAGCAAATGATCTCAGTTTTAAAAAAAAAGTGATGGCAAAACGTAGGGCTCAACAAGACATTATTTTCCTTTTCTTGTGAATATTTTATTTTTGTTGTTAGTAAAAGTTAATCTAAGGTAAACTATGCCTTTATAGTTTCAAGCAGAAGCCCCAGTAGAGGATTTTGTGCAGAGGAGTATAATCATATGATCTGACATATTTTGGAGTATCATTCTGAATAGTAGGAAGAATGGACTATAAAAGTGCAAGGATAAACATGGGAAGAAGAATTAGGAGGATACTGCAATATTCCAGGTAAGAGACGTTATTGTGGTTAGTTGCAGTGGAGTCAGTTCCAACTCATAGCGACCCTATGCATGACAGAACAAAATACTGCCCAGTCCTGCACCATCCTCACAATCGTTGTTGTGCTTGAGCCCAGTGTTGCAGTCACTGTGTCAATCCATCTCATTGAGGGTCTTCCTCTTTTTTGCTAGCCCTCTACTTTACCAAGCATGATCCTTCTCCAGGGACTGGTCCCTCCTGATAACTTGGTCAAAGTACATGAGATGAGCACCCTGAAAACAGAAACACACTGACAGCACTGTATTTTCCCTGCATGAGGTTATTCTATGATGTGGGACTAAAGAACCATAATGATTGCTCTTTAAATCCTTGCTTACTATGGCTCCAGTTTAACTTTCTTGTAGATACCACTATAAGTCAAGACATTGAAGCTGGGCTGTCCTATAGCAATACTCTAAATTTGTATTATATGAGTATTTAATTAACCTTCCAACTAGTGTACATTTTCATTACTATAAAAGATTGTATGAATATTTCCTTTCAAAGAGCAAGAGAAAATGTCAACAACGATTTGCTTCACACTCATAAAATATTTTCTTTCTTGCTTGAGAAAATGTGTGATTGATTTATTTATATAGTGTAAAACAAATCAATTCTTTTATATGAGTAGCAACCAATGCATTATTAATGAGGGAAACAAATATGTTTCTTCAAATAATGTTTATATATTTAAAAATACATCAAATATTATTGATTTAAATGATACAATATTGAATATCTAAATCATCCAGAAATCTTAAACCATAGAAAATCAAGTTTTTCTTAAATATTTAAGCTCACCAGAGAGACAGTACTTTTGCCTTGGAACCAATTTGCTGGGTATAAAGTTTAGCTGTGCTCCATGGTAGTTGTATTACCCTGGGTATATATATTATATTATAATGTAATTGTGAAGCTTAAGTAAGATAATTCATGGACAATCCCGGGGACTCAGTTTGACTCACATAAATTATTCCCATTTATAAATTTAATACAAGAAATTCTTTTATTTTTAGAGGATAAATTTTAAAGATTCGTAAGAAAATATCTACTTATCATTATTATCCTTTTAACATACAGAACCTGGGGTGGGGCCAAGATGGCAGAGTAGTCAGATGCTTCTGGTCATCCCTCTTACAACAAAGACCCAAAAAAACAAGTGAATTGATTATATATGACAATCTAGGAGCCCTGAACATCAAAGGCAAAGTTGAGAAACTTGACTGAGTGGCAAGAGGAGGGAGAGACGGTTCAGAAGCAGTGAGGAGTTGCCAGACCTGACATGGCGAGAGCCTGAGTCCTTCGGTCCTGATCAGCTCGTGGTGTGCGGTGAGACAGGCAAGCAGTGGCGCTCTGGAGGGTTTTTCCACATAGGGAGAGACCCATCAACAGAGAGTCTGCTCGGCCATCCAGCACCAGTGAGAAGCAGCCCTCAATTGGTGAAAGATAAGTGCTTGCGTATCGCCTGCTGCGTGGATCAAAAACAACCCCCTTAGGGAAAAACCTCTCTCCCTTTTACCTACCCAATCCCCTCTCTGCACTGGGTCCAGGACAGGCTTCACAATTGCCAAGTCCCCTGGGCTGGAAGTAGACCCATCACGTACCCTGAGCTGTTCTCAGAGAGAGAACAAATTAACAAATGGGAAAAAATAATCTGCTTGCTCTCCTAAGCCAAGAATTCAAGGTAAGCACAGCTCCTTTGTCTAGGCACAGACATAAGGGATCCATGGACTTTGAGTGCCTTTCTCCCTGCATAGACTTTTGTGGGTCCATTTCAACAGCGCAGGCTCTGAGATTACCACAGTACAACAGGGTATACACCTGAAGTCTAACTTCAACTATTTCGTCTGTGAAGTGGCAAGTTCATGACATTTGACACTGCTCTGCCCATTAAGCAGGG
>NW_004444282.1:61941-63286 GCF_000243295.1 Trichechus manatus latirostris | reverse complement strand
TCCAAGAAGATAAAATACTTAGGAATAAATCTAACCAGAGATATAAAAGACCTATACAATGAAAGCTACAAGACACTACTGCAAAAAACCCAAAGAGATCTATATAAGTGGAAAAACATACCTTGCTCATGGATAGGAAGACTTAACATTGTGAAAATGTCAATTCTACCCAAAGCGATCTACAGATACAACGCAATACTGATCCAAATTCCAAGGATATTTTTTAATGAGATGGAGAAACAAATCACCAACTTCAAATGGAAGGGGAAGAGGCCCCAGATAAGTAAAGCATTACTTAAGAGGAAGAACAAAGTGGTAGGCCTTACACTACCTGATTTTAGAACTTATTATACCTCCACAGTAGTCAAAACAGCCTGGTATTGGTACAACAATAGATACATAGACAAATGGAACAGAATTGAAAATCCAGACATAAATTCATCCATCTATGAGAAGCTATTTGACAAAGGCCCAAAGTCAGTCATTTGGAGAGAAGATAGTCTAAGAAATGGTGCTGGCATAAATGGATATCTATCTGCAAAAAAAATGAAACAAGACCCATACCTCACACCATGCACAAAAACTAACTCAAAATGGATCAAAGACCTAAATATAAAATCAGAAATGATTAAGATCATGGAAGAAAATACAGGGACAATGCTAGGAGCCCTAATACATGGAATAAACATAATATGAACCAGAAGTAACAGTGCACAAGCACCAGAAGAAAGACTAGATAACTCGGAGCTCCTAAAAGTCGAACACTTGTGCTCATCAAAAGACTTCACCAAAAGTGTCAAAAGACATCCTATACACTGGGAAAAATTTTTTTGGCTACGACAAATCCGATCAGCATCTAATCTCTAAAATCTACAACAACAAATAACCCAAATAACCCAATTAAAAAATGGGCAAAGGATAGGAACAGGCATTTCACCAAAGAAGACATTTAGGTGGCTGACAGACACATGAAGAAATGCTCACGATCATTAGCCATTAGAGAAATGCAAACCAAAACTACAATGAGATACCATCTCACACCAACAAGCCTACCATTAATCCAAAAAACACAAAATAATAAATGCTGGAGAGGTTGTGGAGAGACTGGAACACTTACATACTATTGCTGGGAATGTAAAATGGTACAACCAATTTGGAGATTGATTTGGCGCTTCCTTAAAAAGCTAGAAATAGAAGTACTGTATGATCCAGTAATCCTGCTCCTTGGAATATATCCTAGAGAAATAAGAGCGGTCACACGAATAGATATATGCACATCCATGTTCATTGCAGCACTGTTCACAGTAGCAAAAAGATTGAAACAACCTAGGTGCCCATCAATGGA
>NW_004444282.1:56546-60488 GCF_000243295.1 Trichechus manatus latirostris | reverse complement strand
AAATTGTTAAATATAAATCTCTTGGATTTTTTTGAAGGCATAATTTATTCAGTCAAGGGATTGGATGCTTCATCATCTGGCTCAGTTGGAATTGAATTGTTGATATGCCAATGTAAGCGCCAAATACATAAATTATTTGGATTGAGTTTTTTTAACATCAGCAAAATGACACCTCAACCCTACACCTTAGTTCTGGGTGTAAGACGTGAAAAAGTAGGAATTGGCAGGACTATTCTCTTACGGATAATTGCTTCACTGTTTTGAAGTAAACATATTATTAATGAGTTATATTTAGTACATAAGGTTTAATCAACAAATGAAAAGCAATTTTAATTAATAAGGATAAGCAAGAAGTGTCGACTCAGTGAAACCAATCTATAATTTTCAAGGGTGTCTCACTGGTAGAAAAAAAAAAATTCTGCCTCAAGTAGGCTGTTTGTCCTCTATCATGTCATTTTCTATGATTTATTTAAAAATATTTTAAGTACTTATTTTAGGAGTAGGCACAGTGAGTGATGCAAAGGTAAAAGGACATGACAGCTGCTTTCTTGCTACAAGGTAGAAGTTATAGCTGATAACAGAGATGCAATTATAAAATGTGGTACTTGAAATAAGCAAAAGTTCACTCCTGGCCAGGGAAATACAATGTTATGGATAGAACTGTGTCCCGTAAAAATACGTGTTATAAGTATTGACCCCTATACCTGTGGATGTAATCTCATTTGGGAACAGCATTTTCTTTGTTATGTTGATGAGGCCATATCAGTGTAGGGTGTGTATTAAATCTACTTACTTTTGAGATGTAAAGGAAGAGATTGGGCACAGAAGCAAGCAAGCTAAAATGGGGGAAATACAGATGCCATATGGAGATCTCCAAAGAATACCAAGAAGAATGCTACAGAAGCCGAGAAAAGGATCTTCCCCTAAAGCAGAGAGAGAAAACCTTTCCCTAGAGCCAGTGCCCTGAATACAGACTTCTAGCCCCCTGAACTGTGAAAAATAAACATTTGTTTGTTAAAGCACCCACTTGTGGTATTTCTGTTACAGCAGCATTATATAACTAAGACATACAGTAAGAGTACAAAAAAAAAAAGTATCATTTGAGCTATTCCCTAATGAATAGATTGCATTTATACCTTCAAGGATAGAGAAAAGATATTTTAGAGAAATAAGAAGTATGAACATAGAAATATAGAAAAGAATGATTATTGGGAAAAATTTAAAAAAATAGAGTAAAATGTATATCATTTTAGAAAAGTTAGGTTGGGGGGCTAGATTATTGAACGATACAGATTTTATCTTTAATTCCTAGGACAATTTGGGTTCTTTGTAAGATTTTGAGCTGACAATTTTTGTGATGTGCATTAGAAAGGCTATTAAACTTCCAACACTGCATTAGACTGGATGGAGGGGGAAAAGAATTGAGACCGAGACACCAATGAAGAGCTTATTATAATAGACCAGGTAAACTGATTTGAGGACCTGAACTTGAGTAGGAATGGGACTAACATGAACCAATTTCTGTTTCTAATTAATGATCCTCCAAAGTTATTGGTTCTATATAATTTAAATCCAAATTTAGTTTATTTAAAAGTGTAAGTAACATGTATAATTAAAAGTGTAAATATGATGATTACATAATTTTGAAAAATATACTTAGGCAGTGATTTCTAAGTATCTATCCATGGCTGAATCCCGGAATTGGGAGAGAGACAGCTCTATCACTTTAGCTGGTTTGAGATGTCAAATCCAGATAGGTTGGTGGTCTTTTTTCCTGGGTGGCAGAATCTGAAACAGATTTGCATGTAGGAAATTTATTGGGTAATGCTCTGAAATCAATACCTGTGGGGAGGAGGGAGGGCAGAGGGAGAATTGAACTGCAAACAATTGCACCAAAGGCTTCAATCAATCCTTCAGGGAGCTCTTGTGCTGTGATGACCCTTCAGAGTTGTCCTGGACTGGAGCAAGGGAGCCAGCCTTTACACTATCATATCAAACATCTAGTAGATAATGCCTATAGTGGCCCTTTGCGGAGAGCTCTCAGCTGCCAACACTCCCAGTTGCTGAGGGAATAGAATGAGTGCTTCTGTCCTGAAAGGGGTGGTGTTGTGATCTGGCCAGCATACCACAATAAAGTATAATAGGGAGTAGCAAGGGACTCATGTGCTACCTAGGCTTTCCTAGAAGATGGTGTAGGGTAAGAAGCAATTTCCATTTAAGAAGTTAAATGTCATGGAGTCATACTATGGTTTAAGTAATCATTCTATTGTAGGTCATTTTTCCTAATATTTTGCCATAATATCATAATAAACATCTCATTACGCATGGTTTTCCATTGGAATGTATTACTTTACTATATTTATTTTGGATGTATTTCAATTTTCCTGTTTTACAGAGAAATACAAATCACAACTCTGTAAGGAATAGAATGTCTTTTTCTGAACATCTTATACTGGATGAGTGTGTGGCTCCATTCATTCAGGTTCTTGATTTAAAAGAAATTGATTTGGTGCCTAGACCTCTCAAAGTAAACCATTAAAGGTTTATGCTAACTCTGCCCATATTCTAGCCTCAGCTTTCTCAAGTAACCTGACCCAGTGAATCACACGGTTCTACGATATACTTTTCCTCTGACCTTACAAGGTGTTGATATCTAGTTCATGGTAATCTTAATTGGCTGGTGCAGTCTTGGTGCGTGAAAGAGCCAGTCAGGAACCGTAGGTAAGGAATGATGTCATTCCTGATGCAAGATGATTCCACAATTTGTGGTAAAAATAATTATGGAATTTTTCACTTCTCATCTTTAACCTTCTATCACAGTCAGACCACTGCCTATTCTTCACTGGGAGCACATGCACGTAAAACAATAAAAATTAAAAAAAATATGCGAGAGGTGTATGTGGTGACAGATAGATTAAGGCGAACGAAGGATCTACCTAGTTCTCAGACATGCCAACTGATTTACTGAGGACCCAGGATGAAAAGATACTTTTACTATTGGTAATCAAGAAAAAAAGGTATCTATATCTCTATCTATAGCTACATCTATGTCTACATCTACGTTTACATCTATGCCTTGGTCTCTATCTCTACCTCTATGTCTATATATCTGTATGATCCAGGCACTTTTATATTTGTTAATTCTTATAACAACCGTTTGAAGCAGAAGTTATTACCATCACATTTCAGAGAACCACAAAATATTCTGAAGTCTACTTTCAGAGGTTACCAATCCTGGCTGCACATAAGAAACGCACATTGAGCTTAAAAAAAATTACAGATGCTGTACCACATACCTAGAAATTCTGATTCAAAAGGTTTGGGGTAGGATCTCACACCTGCAAGTGTTAAAAGCTGCACAGGTGATTCTGAAGTAAAGCTAAGGCTGAGACCTATTGTCTGTGCTCCTTCCATTCTCCTTCTCTGCATTTTCATGTCAAAACGAGAAGGTCAAGTTTCCCAGACTGCTTATTGTTGATAGTCCTGTCAGGTATATACACTATGCCTGAAGGTTATGTATTGAGAATATTTGATCAAAAAGTTCCTGTTTATTTTAACACCACAACCATCTGTTATACTCATATGCTTCTAAAAACATTTTGTCAGTTATTATGTACTCATATACTAATATTATAGATAAATAAGGCGAATAAGTAATATGGTTAAATTGTTGCATCCATGATGCAAATAAGTAAAATACTTAAGAAGAAATCTTATTTGTTTATTTTCCCTACAGGATTTTTTCTTGTTCTAAGTACTTTTTGCTATTCTTGGGTTATTTCCATTAGGAAGATTATACTTGCATTTGCACTAATGACCACTTAAATTACAATTTAATGACATGAAAATAGAATCAGTGTACTGATTGTTCCTGTGAATAGAGATTTTCAGTCTGGGCACATATAAAGTAACAGACAGACTGAATACTGCAAAGTAATAGGC
>NW_004444282.1:52325-55840 GCF_000243295.1 Trichechus manatus latirostris | reverse complement strand
TCTGCTAAATGGAGACAGTAAGTCCTAACTAGATGATTATGTAGAATCTTAAATGGATTAATGCATGCAAAGTGCATATTATGTTAAAAATCTGTTACGTAGCTATTGTTGTGTGCAGCTGAGTCCGTTCTGACTCAGAGCGACCCTATACGCTATGTGACAGAATAAAACTTTCCCACAGGGTTTCCCAGGCTGTAATCTTTACTGAAGCAGATCTCTAGGTCTTTTCTCCTGCAGTGGCGCTGGTGGGTTCAAACTGCCAGCCTTTGGGTTAGCAGCCTAGTGCGTACACATTGCATCAACAAATCTCCTTATGTAGCTATTAGGAGAATTAATTATGGGAGGAATAAAAATATCAAAGGAAAATAGGTAACGTAACACAAGAGAAAATTAAGGCTATAGGAAAAAATCGTGAAATTAGGTAACTCAAAATATTGGCATAAATAATAAAAAATGTTTCAGTTATAAAAATATTAGATTGTATCACATGAAAATGATGTTTTTATGAGTCATAAAGTGTTAAATATCAACAGCTTCATGTGGTTCAACCAGAACAGATAAATAGGTTTTAAAACAAATTCTTTTTAGAGAGAGAAATTAATCCTGAGAAAATGATCCAAAATATAATTACCCCCAACCCCACTTGTTGAGGTTGTAAAGCCTTCAGTAAAGCTTGAAAATATTTGATGTTGTATATTATTGAAATGAAATAATTATAGCTACTATTTACGGAACTCTTTTGCAAGAGAAATAACTCAATTTTATTATGAATTACAAAGAATTAATTTATTAATTGATGAGAAGGCATCCTTATTTCTAATTTCACCCTTTTAAAATTAATTTGAAGCTAAGGTTGAAGTGCTTGATATCTATTTGATGTACTTAGAACACAAAAAACATTTCCTGCAGGTAATAGCAATTGGACATGTATAATTACGCAGAAGAGCAATTTAGTTAATGAGATTTCTCTAGAGTATTTAATTTGGGATTAGATTATATGAGGTTGAAAAATATTTGAGTCAGTAAAATGACCTAAAAAATTCAAAATTTCTCTTCTTATTTTAGTTTATATAATTGTGTATACTTAAGAAATGATTTTGAAATGTTTTTAGTCACATCTGTGCTATTTTTAATGGATGATTTTTTAGAGGTTGTCATTCAAATAGAACGTAAGATATATTCAGATAGGTTTATTGTTTAATGTAATGGAAGGTATATTAAGAAAATTGAAATTAATGACTCTAATACTTTTAAATAATGGTAAGTCACCCAGGCATGTTAATATATCAGGGATTTCATCCAAATCACTATTTGTGAATGACTTATTTTCAAGGAAATGAGCAAAACTTATTTTACTGCATGATTTGGTTAAACGTTTAAAATTCAGAAAATTTGATTTTCAGAAAAATTTCTCCTCAGTGGACTGAACATAAAATATATTTGAATCCTAAATGTTTATTAATCATTTTCACTCAAAGCAAGATATAGCTGTAAAGTCAGTAATAATGAAGTACTCTAATTTTCTGTGTTTTTAGAGGAAAATGTCTAATGAGAACTAATTCCCCACCCCCACCCCCCCATTTCTGATGTAGTTATCTTTAGAAACACAGTCAGGCCAGAAGCTCGTCGTGCTCCGGTGAAGACACGCGGAGAGAACACCCGAGGGGCCGGAACCCCTCCCTATGGTGGCAAGGCCTTTGTTGGAATACTCTCCCTGTTCGGTACTTCACTGAGACCCAATCCGCATTTGATTCCTTCTGGACATGCACACTGGCAGGGACCTAAAGCAATCACGTCATGGAACAACGAGCCCTCCTAATACCGCACCCACGGTCAGGTCAGCAACAGTAGAAATTCTAATAGAAACAGCGCCTGCATCCAGGGAGGATCCCGCCCAGAGGCGAAGCCTGGGAAAAACCGGGCTGACTGTCTAAGATCAAATTTCCAGTCTTCCGTAGCTAGCCGCGGACACTTGGACTATCTATCCTCGCTATCCCTCTGCTTCTTTATCTATGCTATGGTGTGAATGGTCCCTGGATTCACAGGGTAGTATAAAGATCAAATGAGTTAATACATGGAAAGTATTTAGAACAGCGCCTAACATATTGTAAGCACTCAATAGATTTTTAGTAATTACTGCTACCATTACAAGTCATACATAAGCCTCTTTTTCGTTTCTAATGCCTCGTACTGAGTGCCAAATGCAGGCTATCCTCCTTGAGGGGAGGCAGGGGAAGATTAAAATGGATTGTTTCTAATTCCTCTAGGTGATCTAGAAGCTATTTTATAACACTTAGGTTTTAATAGCCTATTACAAACTGAACCTTCATCTCATGGATTATTTTATTTTATTCAGTACACATCCACCAGGCTTTTCTTAGGGTTGCTCCATGTGGCTGGTCTGTCTCATTATTTCCACATGAGTGCTTGAGGAAGCTGACAACTCTCCACAAATTTTGCTCTTTTTGGCTGATGTGTCTAATGATACCTCTTTGGGACAGAATACTGACTGTTTCACTGTTGTTTCTTTTACAAGAGTTGGGGAGGATTAGTATGGTATAAGCTCTTTCAGTCAATGTTGCAATCTGTTCTTTCAGGGAATCATAAGAAGTTTCAGAGTTCCTAGTTACGTTATTTTCTGTTTCAAGTCCTGTTTTGTGAACTAAGCTCACTAACTTGTCCTGATTTCTCAGTGTTCCCAAGTTGAGTGTGCATAACACTCTCACTCATGTTGCTCTTATTAGTTCAAATTAGGTCAAATAGGACTTCAGGGCTAAAACTTAAGAAAGCAACTGAGAGAAAAGTGGAAGTTAAAGGAAGAGATTAGCAGGGTTGTGGCAGGTGAAGGAAAGATAAGACTCAAGTACATACTAACACTGAAAAAGAGAATGAAAATGTGAAAAATAGGTTAAATGGATTTTGAAGAGATGAAGCAGGAAGTCAACCAATTCATTGGTTTTAGGCTTCCAGTGAAGAATGACGCAAAGTCATGTACCAACAGTAAGAGAACTGAGGTTCATTTGGAACTTGGCATGATAACTCTGGGAAATGTCACTTAGAGATTAAGGAATTGAGTTCTGCGCCTTATATTTTTTGATTCTGTAAACCTCAATCAAAATTAAAGCAATAGGAAAAGGTAAATGCATTCAAATTTGGATGGTTCTTGTTGGTCACCCATTCACATTTCTCTTTACCCAAATCTGAGTTAATTGGTCACACAGGAAAGACACATGATAGATGACTATGTACTAGGCTTTTAACAAAAGGAGAAAGGGTGTTACCCGTAGTCCTCTCTCTGCCTCTCTCTCTTTCTGTGTATCTCTCTCATTTTTTTTTTTCTTTATAGATTTTCAGTTTTAGTAATACGGCTGGGAATGAGAGTGGCCTTGGATTAGGTGGTACTTTCTTTGGCATTGTAAAACTAAGAAAGACAAGAAAAAAATCAGAGGAAAGGAAATACTTTGCTGGCCTTTCTAAGAAAGAAAGAAGTTCCTCAAGTTTCCAACCTATCTCAC
>NW_004444282.1:48217-49602 GCF_000243295.1 Trichechus manatus latirostris | reverse complement strand
CTGGAGATTTTCCAGCAAAATGTTTTCAAGTTTACTAATCTTTTTTCTTTTTAATATCTAATCTTTTATTCCTCTCATTCAATATATTTGTAATCTCAGATGTTGTTTACCTTTCAAGAAATTCTATTTCTGTCTTTGATATCATCCAGGTAGGTCTCTACTTAACTTTTGAATATAGGCAGTACAGTTACAATAGATACTTTAGTGTCCTTGTTTGCTAATCTATGGGCCAGTTCTAGGTCAGTTTCAATGGATTAATTTTTTTCCCCTCATTGTTTGTACTTTCCTATTTCTATTCATGCCTTCCCCCGTGTCTGGTAATTTTTTATTGGGTGCCAGTCATTTTGAATTTTGCATTGTTAAGTGTTAGATGTTTTTGCATTCCTATATACATATTCTGGAACCCTGGTGGCACAGTGGTTAAGAGCTACAGCTGCTAACCAAAAGGTTGGCAGTTTGAATCCACAAGCCACTCTTTGGAAACCCTATGGGACAGTTCTACTCTGTCTTATAGGGTCACTATAAGTCGAAATTGACTCGACAGCAATGGGTTTTTATAAGTATTCTTGAGCTTGGAGTGAAGTTACACTACTTGGAAATAGTTTGATACTTTTATCAAAAATATTTTAACAAAAGTCTTGTTTTTATCATTCAGTGGATGGGATCAGATTACTGTTTAGTTTAGTGCTAATAATTACCCACTACTGAGACATACCTCTTGTGCCATTAATTATGAGGTTTTCTAGTGTGGCTGGCTGGTGGAACAGGCACTATTCTTGTCCCTGTATGATCACCAGGAAGAATTTATTTTTACAATATCAGCTGGTTCCTATTTTGGTTTTGGGTTGTCTCAGTACTTTGCTCCCTATTGATCTAAAAGTTCTCCCATTCTGCACCTGTCTTGTCTGTAGTATTTTGTCTTAAACCTCTAGCTGCTTTGGCCTTCCCAGACTCTGTACTCTGGATCGTCAACCCAGGGAGTCTGCCACCCTCCACCTAGGTTTCTCTTCCCTGTGTCATTGTATCCTTCTCTTTTCCTGAAGGTTACTAAATTGAGATGGGTTAGGATTCCACATCCATATGGTCTCTTTACTTTGTGTTACCTCACCCAGCTCCACCAGCTCTAGAAGCCTGTCTTTTCAGAGTGTAACTATTCAGCAGAGGAAGTCAGAGAAAATTAATTAAAAACCTGTGCAAGAGAAGTTACAGAGTGTGTACGGCCTCAATGGGAGCGACCCTGACAGCTCTTCTCCGTGACAGTTTGTTGCTCTCCATCAAGAGAGGTACCCACTGTTTTTAAATGACTCAGGATGAATGTGCCTGAATGAGATTCTTTTGCATATGAAAGTGATTGAAGCTAAAGTCTCTGTTAGTTTGAACTTCTA